>NW_026109759.1:0-29146 GCF_013377495.2 Cygnus atratus
GCGCAGGACGCTCACCGGTACCGCCATGGGGGTGGGGGGGCTGCGGGGGGGGGGGGAACGGGTCGTTAGGGGAGGCTAATTAACACACACACACACCCCCAGTGCTAATTAAGGTTAGGGAACAGCCCCCCCCCCCCCGCGGTCTACAGGGAGCTGCCCTCATAATGCCCTTCGGGGTCCCCCTTGCCCCCTGCCTGTAGGGACCCCAAAAGCCCTCGGAGACCCCAAAAGTCCTCAAAGACCCCCCCCTCCAGCCCCCCCCCCCCCCCCCAGCCCCGTGTCCTCCCCCTTAGACCTATGGACCCCCCCCCCAAAAAAAACACCTCCTAAAGCCTCTGCCCCCTCCACCACCCCCCACAAGACCCCCCCCCCCCAGTGCCCCTCCCAAGTCCTGGGACCCCCCCCCCAAATCCCCCATGTCCCTCTGCAGACCCCCCCCCCAACGCCCTGTGATCCCCCCGCAAACAAACCCCTCCTGAAGCCCCTGCCCCCCCCCCCCCGTGCCCCTCTCCAGACCCCCCCCAAGACCTCAGCTCCCTCGGTGCCCCCCCAAGACCCCTAACCCCCTCCTGAAGCCCCTGCCCCCCCCCAGAGCCCCCCAATTACCCCCCCAGCCCCCTCCTGAAGCCCCTGCCCCCCTCCATCACCCCCCCATTTACCCCCCCTGCCCCCCTCCATCACCCCCCATTTACCCCCCATGCCCCTCTCCAGCCCCCCCAGCCCTCTGTGACCCCCCCCCAACCCCTTCCCAAAGCCCCCGCCCCCCCCCATCACCCCCCCCCCCCCACGACCTCAGCCCCCTCGGTGCCCCCCCCCCCAGCCCCCTCCTGAAGCCCCTTCCCCCCCCGGAGCCCCCCCAGTAACCCCCCCGGTGCCCCTCTCCAGCCCCCCCCCCAGCCCCCTGTGACCCCCCCACCCCCTCCATCCCCCCCCCAAAACCTCCCTCCCCTTAGGCCCCCCCGAGGCCTTCCCCTCCCCCCCCCGAGCCTCCCCCTGCCCTCAGCCCCCCCCCAGGACCCCTCCCGTGACCTCTGCCCCCCCAAATCCCCCCCCCGGGACCTTCGTGCCCCCCATTCCGCCCCAAAACCCCCCAAAACTCCCCCAAATCCCCCCAAATCCCCCCCGTGCCCGCACCCCTCACGGCCCCCCACTCACGCTCCCGGGGGCTCCGCGCATGCGCGGCGCTTCCCGCCCGGAAGTGCGTCACCCTCCGCCGCTCCCCCCCTCCCCCGCGGGGCCGCTTTTCCGCCGCGGCAGATTCGCCAAACGGCTCCGCGCCGCCCCCCTCCCCCCCCCTCCCTCACCCCCCCCCACGGTGCCCGCCGCCGCCTCGCCCCGTTCCCCCCCCACCCCCTCCCCGGTTCCCGCCGCCCCCTCCCTCCATTTCCCCCCCCCCCGTGACGAAAGTGCCGTTGGTTCCCCCCCCCCCCGCCGCCGCCGCCGATTCGCCGCCGCAGATTCGCCACGGCGCTGCCCCCCCCCCCCCGCGGAAATAAAAACAAATAAATAAATAAAATAGGTAAATAAGATAAAAAAAAAAGCACGACGCGAGCCGGGTGCTCGGGTGGTGAGGGGGGGGGGAGTCTTTGTGTTTTTTTTTTTCGCCCCCCCCCCCCCCCCCCGCCCCGGCTCCGTGACGAAAGTGCGGCGCTGAGGCTCAGGCCGCGGTGGCAGCGGCGGGCGGCGGCGGCTCCGCTCCGGTGCGCGGCGGCGGCTCCGGCCCGGCCCGGCCCGGCCATGCCCCGGTGAGAGGCCCAGCCCCGGCCCCCGCCATGGACGAGGCCCCGGCGCCGCTGCTGCTGCCGCCGCCGCCGCCGCCACCGCCGCTGCTCCCCGCCGCTCCCGGTGAGGCGGGCCCCGACCCGGCCGCCGGACCGCCGGGCCCCGAGGACGGGCGGCTGAGGCACGGGGCGAAACGGGTGACGTTCCCGTCCGACGAGGACATCGTGTCCGGGGCCGTGGAGCCCAAGGATCCGTGGAGACACGGTAACGGCGGCGGGGGAACGGGGATGGGGGATGGGGGGGGGGGGGGTTGAAGAGCAGGGACCGGGAACCGGGGGGGGTGGGGGGGTGGAACGGGGCCGGGGGTGAGCGGTGGGCACCGGGAACCGGCCCCGGGGGTTGGGTTGTGGGGACCGGGAACCGGAGGGGAGATGGAGCCGGGGGTTGAGCAGCAGGGACCGGGAGCCGGAGGGGGAACGGCCCCCGGGATTGTGCGGCAGGACCGGGAAGCGGGGGGGAGACGGCCCCGGGGGTCGAAGAGCAGGGGCCAGGGACAGGAGGGGAAACGGCCCCAGGATTGAGTGGTGGGCACCGGGAACCGGAGGGGAGACGGCCCCAGGGGTCGAGCAACAGGGACCGGGAGCCGGAGGGGGAACGGCCCCGGGGCTGAGCAGCGGGACCGGGAACTGGCCCCGGGGGTTGAGTTGTGGGGACCGGGAACCGGAGGAGATCAGCCCCGGGGTTGGGTTGTGGGGACCGGGAACCGGAGGGGAAACGGCTCCGGGGGTTGAGCAGCAGGGACCGGGAACCGGAGGGGAAACGGCCCCGGGGCTGAGCAGCGGGACCGGGAACTGGCCCCGGGGATTGAGTTGTGGGGACCGGGAACCGGAGGAGATCAGCCCCGGGGTTGGGTTGTGGGGACCGGGAACCGGAGGGGAAACGGCCCCGGGGCTGAGCAGCGGGACCGGGAACTGGCCCTGGGGGTTGAGTTGTGGGGACCGGGAACCGGAGGGAAAACGGCCCCGGGGGTCAAAGAGTGTGGACCGGGAACCGGAGGGGAGATGGTTCCGGGGCTGAGCAGCAGGGACCGGGAACCGGAGGGGAAACGGCCCCGGGGCTGAGCAGCGGGACCGGGAACTGGCCCTGGGGATTGAGTTGTGGGGACCGGGAACCGGAGGAGATCAGCCCCGGGGTTGGGTTGTGGGGACCGGGAACCAGAGGGGAAACGGCCCCGGGGATCGAGCAGCGGGACCTGGGAACCGGAGGGGAGATGGCTCCGGGGGTTGAGCAGCAGGGACCGGGAACCGGAGGGGAGAAACGGCCCCGGTTCCCCCACCAGCTCCGCGGGCACCCCGAGGGCCCAAACCCCGGTGCCGGTACCGGGCCGAAGCTCCCGCAGCTCAGCGAGGCCACCGCGAGGTCCTGCTCCTGGAGGGGGCGACCCCCCCCATGGGCACAAACCGGGGGGGGGGAGGGGGGGGTGAAAACAGGTTCGGGGAAGGACCTGGGGGTGGAAATCCCGACGTAAACGGGCCGGAGGCTGGGGGAGGCTGCGGGGGGACCTCGCTGCGGCCCCCCCCAGTGCCCAAAGGGGCCTCCGGGAAAGCTGGGGGGGATCTTCATCAGGGAGTGCAGCGACAGGACAAGGGGTGACGGCTATAACCTAAAAGAGGGCAGGTTTCTTTCGGTCAGGGAGGGATTTCTATCCTTCACGCCCAGGGCGGTGAGGCCCTGGCGCAGGCTGCGGTGCCCCCTCCCTGGCGCTGCCCGCGGCCGGGCTGGGTGGGCTTTGGGCAGCCTGGGCCGGGGGGACCCCAAAAACCCCGCCGGATTCCAGGAGAGGAGGAAGGGGAGACGGCTCCGTCTCATCCCAGCGCTGAAATCCCGCGGTTTTGGGGGCAAAAGCTTCTCGCCGAGGCCGAGTCGGTGCTGGAAAGGGCGATTCGGTGACTTCCAGCAGGAGCCAGCAAGCCTCACGGGCGCGCGGGATGCAGCCGAGGTCGCTGGAAGCTTTCCCCGGCTTTTTACGGCATCTTCTTCCTCCTTGCGAAAGAAACGTGAAGCGTTACCACCCAGAAACGCGCGTTTCCCCCCCCCCCCAAATCTTTTCACGGGGCCGCGGAGCTGGGCGCCGCGCTCGCAGCCGCGTCCCTCGCGCGGCGGTTGGGCTGTCAGATTTTGGGGGTTTGGGGGGCCTTTGAGCCACGTGGAGGTGCGCGTCACCTCCGCCGCCCTGCTGCTGCGCCGCTTTTTATTTTCCCACCCAGCTTCTTCGTGCCGAGCTTCGTTTTCGTCGCCTCGTCGGGCTCCCTCCTGGCGGGGTGGCCGCGATCACCCCGCTGGGTTTTAACGTTTCTCTCCTTGTTTTTACCCCCCCCCCCCCCGCACCAGGACTGGCGATTTTTGGAGCGCTCGGCCCTGAAGGAGCCTCTACGAAGCCCCGCGTGGCGCTCAGCCCTCGCTGCCTCCTTTCTCCGCCGCCTTTTTACTGACCCGCATCGATTCCTCCCTCCTTTAATTCTTTATCACCAGGCTCTCGTTTCAGCGCCGGGTTCGGTTACGGATTTCTGCTTCCACCCCGCAGGGCTCGAGGCCGAAGGGAGCCTCCTCCCCGGGGAGCAGGGGCCGGATTCTGCGCCCGGTTCGGGGCTCGGTCCCGCCTCGGGTTACGCCACGAGCCTGGCGGCTGGCAGCTAACGACCGCGTTAATGAGTAACGCCTCGTTTGCTTCGCCTCGTTTGCTTCGCCTCGCCGGCGGCCCCCTCGCTGCGGGTCGGCGGTTGGCACGGCGCCGGTTCGGATCCGGGATCCTCGGGGGTTGGGAAACGCCCGCGTTGCTCTTCCGACCCTAATCTGCTGCTCGGTAACGAAGAGATTAATTAGGGAGCTGCCCTGCGCGGCCGGATTAGCAGAGGTACAGAACGAGCAGCGCCGACGGGGTCGGCGTTGCCAGAAGAAACCCCCCCGCTAACCAGGAGCATTGGGGGGCTGCAGTTTCCTGAGCTCCCCCGTCTCCTTTTCTCCTTTTATTCGATGTTTTTCGGGGTGCAGAGGGAGCGAAAAGGCCGAAGAGCTGCTGGTGCTGAGTGCTTTATAAATCCCCTTCGTTTTACGGCGACGTCGCCGCACAAAACCCCGGGGAAAACACGCGCGGGGCCCCGGGATCCCCCCCCCTTGGGCTCTGCCGAGAGAAACAAATAATTTTGGGGGACAAGGCGGCCTCGGGGCGCTCAAAGCAGGGCCCGGGAGGAACCCGGCGGCGTCTGGGGGGGTTTTGTGCACGTCTGGGGGGGTTTTGTGCGCGTCTGGGGGGGTTTTGTGCGCGTCTGGGGGGGTTTTGTGCGCGTCTGGGGGGGTTTTGTGCGCGTCTGGGGGGGTTTTGTGCATGTCTGGGGGGGTTTTGTGCGCGTCTGGGGGGGTTTTGTGCGCATTGGGGCCCCCCGCAGGGCCGGTGCTTTCGGTGCCGTGCGTGCTCTGCCCGCTGAAGCAGCCCCCCTGCGCGAGCAGTTTGGTTTTCAGCCCCTGGGGGTTAAAGAAAGCAGCCGAGGTTTTGGGGCAAGAAAGCTGGTTTTAGGTCCTGCGTGGCTGAGAGGCGCCGTGGGGCGTGCGCAGACCTTTGCTGCTTGGTGCCGCGGGTGTTTGCTGCCCGAAAACCTCGCTGCCGTGGCTTGGGAAGGGGAAAAGGGGTCGGGAAAAGGGGCTGAAAACGGCGAAACGGAGCCAGAAGCTGCTGAGAGCTGGGCTTGTGCAGCCTGCAGCCGAGCAGGCTCGGGGGGCCAAGGGTTTTAGGCCGAAAAAGGAGAGGTTTGGGTTGGGTGGAAGGCGGAAACGGGTTGTGCTGAGCACGGTGAGACCTGGACGGGGCTGCCCGGGGGAGCTTTGGGTGCCCCGCCGCTGGCGTTGGGCCGGATCCGGCGCGAGACGCCCCCGTGACGGGGAACCCGAGCCACGGAGCCCCGCGGCTCGCGGGTGGGCAGGGCGCCCGGAGGCAGCCGCGCCTCCGGCGAACGTTTTCGGGGCGAAAACCCGGCGCGAGGAATCCGGGGGGGCGAGCGGGAGGGGCCGCCCGAATCGCCCCGCGCCCTAACGGGAATCCTCTCCCTCTTTTCCAGCCCAGAACGTGACGGTGGACGAGATCGTGAGCGCCTACAAGCAAGCCTGCCAGAAGCTCAACTGCAAGCAGATCCCCAAGCTGCTGAAGCAGATCCAGGTGGGGGACCCCCGGGCCCTGCCCCTCGCTGAGGATTTGGTGGGTTGGGCGCAAACCCCCCTGGTTTAATCCCGCAAAGGGCTTCTGGCCGGGCGAAGCCGCCCCGCGGGGCGCCACCAGCGCAGGAGCCTAATTAGCAGAATATTTTTGCTTAATTTGCCGTTGAGGCCGAGCCTGCGAGCCGAAGGAGGGGACCCAACGGGCTCGTTCTCCCAGCGGTTTGGCCCTCGGGTGTTATTGAAATGGAAAACGTGCCCGTGCCTGCAGGGAGAGCGGGGCTGAGCCGGGCTTTGCCCCGGGCACGTAGCGTGAATCCGAGGCCCGCTTAAAACCTCGGTCCTCAGACGCGGCGTTTAAAGATTTAGCTCTTCTTAGCGTCGGGATTTGCCCGATTTTCTGCGTTATCTCCTCGAATTCCGGTGCAGGAATTCCCCTCCCTTCCTCCCGTGTCCGAAACGCTGCTCTGTCTTTTACAGGAATTCAAAGATCTGGCCCCCAGGATAGATTGCCTGGATCTGAAAGGTAAGCCCCCTCCGACGCCACCAGGGGAATTAATTTTGCTGCGTTTTGGGCAACATCAGTGGGTTTTTGGGGGCCAGCTGGAGCCGCGCTCCCGGCCGGGGCTCCCGCAGTCGGAGCAGGGGGAGGCGCCGACTCGTCCTTCCCCCAAAACGGCTTCCCTGGGGGCTCGGGGCCAGCAGGAGGCCGGGCTCTGCTCCCCAGGGGACGAACGCTCGCGTCGGGTCCCTCGTTGAGCCCCCTGCTGCCCCCCTTTCCCCCCGTTCCCAGCCCTGCAGCCGGTCCCTGCGCCCTTGGGCGAGGCTCTTCCTCCGCCGCGCGATGCCTTCCGCTGCCAAGAGCCCGGGGACCTTGAACTGAGCCCGGGCCAACCAGCTCGCCCAAACAACCCCCAAATAAATCCCTTTTTGGGGCCCTGTTGTCGTCTTTTGAGCCAAACGCTTCCCGGCGGGATGTTTTCTTGGCTCCCCCATCTGGCCCCGCGCTGGGGGGGGGGGCGGTTCTGAGAAGACCCCGAGGGACGTGGGGGCCCTGTTACAAGGCGTAAATGCATCCTTACGCACCACGCCAAGCACCCTCAGCCTCTCCTGCTCGCCTCTGCGCAGGGGGAAAGGGTTTGGGGTAAAGCAACGTCCTCCGGGGACGTGCGTCACCGGCCGAAGGAAGCCAGCCACGATTTTCCAGAGCGTCCGCTGGGAAACGGGCAGAGAAATAAGCAAATAAAAGGCCCCGGGTCTTGGAAAAACGTTCTGGAGGCAGCTCGTACCTTTTACTTCCCTAAACCGAAAGGGGAGGAATTGGATTTGTGGGATCGGGCCTTGGCCGCGTGGTGCTTTTGTATGGCGAAAGGAATCGGGGCGCAGTGAGGGAGGGGCTGAAGCGGGCGAGGGGCTGGCTCGTTCGGAAAAGAGCCGCAGAAATCCCGGTTTGGGTGAAAAAACAGCGTCCTGGTGGCTCACGGCTGGACGGGATGAGGGCTGGGGGGGCTCCCGTGCTGGTTTTTGGGTGGATTTCCACCTTGCCTTGTGCTGGAGCCTGCCCCGGGCTGGGAGGCGAGGGTGAATGAATTCCCACGCGGGCACAGCGGGTCTGACGGCGGGCTCTGAATTTCCCCCCAGCTGGGTTTTTTGGGGGGGGGGGGGGGGTGCTCTGGGCACGGGGAGGAGAAATTCGCCTTTGTGCGCGCCCCGTCCGCGCCGACAGCTCCAAACCCACCTCGTTTTGTTTTCCTGCCCCAGGGGAGAAGCTGGATTACAAGGCCTGCGAGGCCCTGGAGGAAATTTTCAAGCGGGTCCAGTTCAAAATTGTTGACTTGGAGCAAACGAGCCTGGATGAAGACGTAAGTGGCCGGACCTCTGCCGGCTCCTCGTTCCCAGTTCGGTTTAGCAAAAACCTTTTGGGGTTTCCAGCACCTTCCGGGCTCTGATCTTTGTGGGGTGCCCCGTGCCCATCCCCTTCGTATCCGCGCCCTCGTTTGGCTCTGTGCGTGCAGCATTTGCTGCTCCAAACCCGACCATTTGAGCACTCTGGGTTTAAAACCCAAGGAGAGGGTTAAAAAGCCTTTTTTTTAGGGGGGGGGGGCGTGGCTCACCGCACCCCTGTGGCTGTCAGAGCTGCTCCACCGCTGTGGGTATCGAATAAAGCAGAGCGGAACCCATCACGGGGCCCGGTTTGTCCCCAGCTGCCTGTCCCCTGCCTGCCCTGCTCCTCTCGGACCCGTGGCTCCCCGTGCCCTGGTTTTTTGTTGTTTTTTTTTTTTTTTTTTCCCTAAATCAAAGTTTCCCCGCTTTTTTTTTTTTCTTTTTTACCCTAAATCAAAGTTTGGTTTCTCCATCCCACCCCATCCCGCTGCCAGCTCTGGAGCGTCCCCTCGCTTCGTGTGTCCTCCCCGTGCCATCCATCCCCATCCCACCCCCGCCTCCAGAGCTGCGCTGCCACGTCCCCTTGGTGCTTTTTTTCCCCTTTTTCCCCCCCCCGCCCCCCCCCCCAACTCTTCAGCAAGGCCCCGTGGCATCCGACCGGGAGAGGTTAAGGGGGGAAATCGTGGCCGCGGCTGCGCTCGGCATCGGTTTCCCACCGACCCCGGCGCGTCCCGGCGCTGTGCCCACGCTCTGGGTCCCCCGTGACGTGCCCAGTGGGGCAGGAGGAGGCCGTTTTTGGGGGACAGAGCTGTCCCCAAGCGGGGTGCAGCCCGGGTGATGAGCTGGGGGCCCCCCTGGGGCTGTCAGCCGGCGCTGCGCCTCCCGCCCGGCCTCGTTACCTGGGACTGGGATCCCGCAGGGTGCCCCAAGCTCATCCCTTGCCTCCGGGAGCACCGGCAGGGGTTTTGCACCTTTCCCTTCCAGCAGCACCCACGGGTGCCTGCCTGGTGCCGGATTTTGGCCCCGCTCCCAGCTCCCTCCCCCAGAAATCCTTCCTTTTATTCGCCCAAGCGAGCCCGAACCCTCCCCGGCTCCTCCCCGCCGCGCGCTCCTCCTAACCCCGCTGCAGGAAAGATGAATTCCACCTCAACTATGGTGTGGGAGGGAGGTTTGGGAGCCCAGCCCTCACCGGGAGCTCGTTCGGGGACAGAACCGCGCTCGTCCCCGTACCAAAAGGGCTGATTCACGCCGCGTCAGCCGGCTCCGTGCCGCGGCACGCCGGCCCCTGACTCACCCGGCGGCCGACGAGCGCGCCCGGATTCCCCTCGTCGCTTCCCGCGGCGCGAAGCCCTGCTGTTCCCCGAGGACCTGTTCTCTGCCTGCGCCTCGTGCTGCCGTTTTCCAGTCCTCCAGGTCTCTCCGCATACCTTTTTTCTTTTTTTTTTTTTTTTTACTGGAAGCCTCGCAGCAAGCGCTTCGTGGCTCTGCCCAGCGCACGTTTCGGCTCGTCTCGCCCGAAGATGCTCGTTATGTAATTAAGCAAATTGGCCCCCTGCTGCTGTGGGGAGCTCTGGACGCTTGACAGGCGCAGGTCCTGCTCTGCCCAGCCCTTTCACTCCTAGCCCTGGCTGCAGGCCCCGGCTTTTGTACGTTTTTGCTGGGATTGCCCCAGAAATCGCCCTGTAAATGGCAGCGTCACGCCTGGGTAACCCCGCGGGGAACGTCCCTGCCGTGGGATCAAATCTCCCAGGAAAATGTTTTCCCGTGTCCCCGGGAGCACGCGCTCGGGTGCCTGGGCGTCCTCGGTGCCTTGCTCCGGCCACGGTTCCTTCCCCTCCTGGTGCCAAGGGGTGCCAGGACGGGGGCTGAATCCCCGCTGGGCTTCAAAGCCCCGCGTCGCTAAATCCCCCCGCAGCCCGACGAGCGAGGATCTCGGAGGAAACCCGACTTCTTCCCACTTCTGCCAGCTCCCCCAGGGTGAACCTCGCGGGGCCGAGCACGCCCGACGGCCTCCAGCGACACAACCCAAAGCCTTGCCTTCTGCCCCCGGGGCAGCAGATCTGCAGAGAGCCCCCCAGCAGGAGTTTGTTCCCCCCTTGGGGGGGACGCGGTGGCCTCGGCTGCCTGCGGGGGATCCCCGACCTCGTCTGCGAGAGCGATTCGGGACTTAATGCCCCAAAGGTTACAGTGTGGGAGGCGTCTGGAGGAGACAGGACGGCTCAAACCGAGCTGCTTGTGCCCCAGCGCAGCAAAACCACCTTTACCCCTCCTCCAGACCTCTTTTACCCCTCCTCCAGACCTCTTTTACCCCTTCTCCAGACCTCTTTTACCCCTTCTCCTCCAAACCTTCTCCTCCAAACCTCCTTTCCCCCTTTTCCTCCAAGCCTCCTTTTCCCCTTCTCCAAACCAACAGGAGCGATTGTGCCCTGCAAAACCCCACGGCCCCTTGCTCCAAGGTGCCTGCGCCAACATTTCTGCCCGAAGGCAGCTTTGCCGTCCCTGCCACTTTCCAGCAGCGCCCGGGTTTGCAAAATAGGAGGGGAAAAAGAGAAAAACGGGGACGAAACACAGGGTGCAGCACTGGTTGTTCCAAGCACGGCCACAGCGATGCTCCACGCGTCCCTCCCGCCTGAGAGGAGGAGGCCTGGCCACAGATCATATCTATTTTTTTAACCTTTTATCCCCTTTTAACGCCGCTTTTCTTGTGCCTTCGTTTTGCAGGGCGCCTCGGCGCTGTTCGACATGATCGAGTACTACGAGTCGGCCACGCACCTCAACATCTCCTTCAACAAGCACATCGGCACGCGGGGCTGGCAGGCGGCCGCGCACATGATGAGGAAGGTTCGTGCTCGCCCCCCGCCGCCGTTGGCACGCGTTTTAAACGCATAAAACACCGGGGGCTGCCCACGGGGCTTTACCCGTGGGTAGGGGCTGGCTCCAAGCAAAATGTCAGTGGCCAGAGCATGCAGGTGGTCATTCCGCCCTCTAGGAAGAGCTGAACTCCAAAAGGGTTTCATTAAACCCAAAAGGTTCCCCCCGTCAAACCCAAAAGGTCCCCCCCGTCAAACCCAAAAGGTCCCCCCCCGTCAAACCCAAAAGGCCCCCCCGTCAAACCCAAAAGGCCCCCCCGTCAAACCCAAAAGGTTCCCCCCGTCAAACCCAAAAGGCTCCCCCGTCAAACCCAAAAGGTTCCCCCCGTCAAACCCAAAAGGTTTCCCTGTCAAACCCAAAAGGTCCCCCCATCAAACCCAAAAGGTTCCCCCCGTCAAACCCAAAAGGTTCCCCCCGTCAAACCCAAAAGGCCCCCCCGTCAAATCCCAAAGTTCCCCCGTCAAACCCAAAAGGTTCCCCCCGTCAAACCCAAAAGGTTCCCCCCCGTCAAACCCAAAAGGCCCCCCCGTCAAATCCCAAAGTTCCCCCGTCAAACCCAAAAGGTTCCCCCCGTCAAACCCAAAAGGCCCCCCCGTCAAACCCAAAAGGCCCCCCCGTCAAATCCCAAAGTTCCCCCGTCAAACCCAAAAGGTTCCCCCCGTCAAACCCAAAAGGTTCCCCCCCGTCAAACCCAAAAGGTTCCCCCCGTCAAACCCAAAAGGCCCCCCCGTCAAACCCAAAAGGTCCCCCCCGTCAAACCCAAAAGGTCCCCCCCGTCAAACCCAAAAGGCCCCCCCGTCAAACCCAAAAGGTTCCCCCCGTCAAACCCAAAAGGTCCCCCCGTCAAACCCAAAAGGTTCCCCTGTCAAACCCAAAAGGCCCCCCCGTCAAACCCAAAAGGCCCCCCCGTCAAACCCAAAAGGTCCCCCCGTCAAACCCAAAAGGTTCCCCCCGTCAAACCCAAAAGGTTCCCCCCGTCAAACCCAAAAGGCCCCCCCGTCAAACCCAAAAGGCCCCCCCGTCAAACCCAAAAGGCCCCCCCCGTCAAACCCAAAAGGTTCCCCCCCGTCAAACCCAAAAGGCCCCCCCGTCAAACCCAAAAGGCCCCCCCGTCAAACCCAAAAGGCCCCCCCGTCAAACCCAAAAGGCCCCCCCGTCAAACCCAAAAGGTTCCCCCCGTCAAACCCAAAAGGCCCCCCCGTCAAACCCAAAAGGCCCCCCCGTCAAACCCAAAAGGCCCCCCCGTCAAACCCAAAAGGTTCCCCCCGTCAAACCCAAAAGGTCCCCCCCGTCAAACCCAAAAGGTTCCCCCCGTCAAACCCAAAAGGTTCCCCCCGTCAAACCCAAAAGGCCCCCCCCGTCAAACCCAAAAGGTTCCCCCGTCAAACCCAAAAGGTTCCCCCGTCAAACCCAAAAGGTCCCCCCCGTCAAACCCAAAAGGCCCCCCCCGTCAAACCCAAAAGGTTCCCCCGTCAAACCCAAAAGGTTCCCCCGTCAAACCCAAAAGGTTCCCCCCGTCAAACCCAAAAGGTCCCCCCCGTCAAACCCAAAAGGTTCCCCCCGTCAAACCCAAAAGGTTCCCCCCGTCAAACCCAAAAGGCCCCCCCCGTCAAACCCAAAAGGTTCCCCCGTCAAACCCAAAAGGTTCCCCCGTCAAACCCAAAAGGTCCCCCCCGTCAAACCCAAAAGGCCCCCCCGTCAAATCCCAAAGTTCCCCCGTCAAACCCAAAAGGCCCCCCCGTCAAACCCAAAAGGTCCCCCCCGTCAAACCCAAAAGGCCCCCCCCGTCAAACCCAAAAGGCCCCCCCCGTCAAATCCCAAAGTTCCCCCGTCAAATCCAGGAGTTCCCCACATGGAAAATAGCCACGGCCTCCCCAAAATATTAGCTAGGTTTTGTAAACCCAAACACCGACTTTGTCCAGGTTTGTCCGTTGATGAAGGGGAGACCCCTGGCCCCCTGCCCTGGCCCCCTGCAGCACTCGGAGCGTGGATCTGAAATTTAGCACGGAGAATTCTTTATCACCACGCGTGATGCCCTCCAAATGGAGGCACTGCTCTGTCTACACGCACTTCCAGCCACCGAAGGTGGAACTTCTCCTGTTTTCCTCTTCTCCCACCTTCCAGTCTCCCTGTTGCAGGTCCGTCCTTCACCTCCAGGCAGACAGAGGTCATAAAATCCCCGAGCTCGGGCGTTCTTGTAGCCTCCCCAGGTACACGGCGTCCATCAGCCACGTGCCCGCTGTGCTCAGCAGGGCTGTCGCTCCCCGGCTGCTCAAAGCTGCCCCCAGACAGAGCCGGGGGCTCTTTTTCACCCCGCGGATCTTCGTTACCGTCGGTCATTTCGATCCGGTGCTCAGCGGGCCCCGTGCCGCGGGGCGGTTCTGGTCTTTTGCTTTGTGCCAGCGCGGGGAGGAAGCGTGGCATCTACGGGAACGGTCCTGGCACGTCCTTCCCCGGGTTAAAAACACGGCACGGGGCTGTCCTGCGGAGTTAGGACACCGATTTGTGGGCGTTTTGAGCGTTTTGTGAGCGTTTTGGTGCCAGGCACCGAGACCTTGAAAGCGCAGAGCCCCGCAGAGCAGCGCGGGCTGTCCTTCGGTGCGTGCTCGCAGCGTCGGCCTCTGGATCCGGGCACCCATTATCCTTGCAGCAGGGTGCCTGGCGCCGGCGCTGAGCTCAGCAGCTCCCATTAACCTCATTGCTCAGCACCCGGATCCGCTCGGCGAGCCCACGCGTTGCACGGGCACGGGGCGGAGCGGGGCTGCCGGGCTCGTGGCGCGGCGCGCAGCCACCCTCCGACGGCAGCAGCGAGATCCCAGCCCGCTGATCTGGGCACGGGGCTGTTTTGGGACGTTTCACAGCTTCGATTTGGAGGCCTGCCGTGGAAGCCGGTCCCGGCAGCGGCCCCTCGGGGTGCGCACGGGGTCCGATCCTGCCCAAACCTTCTGGAAGCCGGGCGCTGCCCGGGGTGCGAGCGGCTCGGGGCGTCTGGGGGAGTTTAGGAAGGGAATAAAGCTCCTAATGGGAAGGGGAAGCTGGTGGCAAGAACCCCCCCCCAGCTCCTCTCCTGCTGCTTTTGTCGTCTGCCCCTCGCTGTAAAGCAGCCAGCGGAGCTCCAGAGGGGATGGGCTCAGCCGCTGGGCAGCTCGTGGCCACGTGGAGGGGCGTGCAGAGGCAGAAAGCCCTAAAAAAGCCATAAAAGCGACAGGTACACAGCCAGAAATGATCGGTAAAGGGGCTGCTGGGGTGGCTGTGCCGGAATCGGGCCCGGCCGCAGGTCCCGTGCCCGGCGGGATCCCTCGCGGCGCCGCGCCAGCTTATCGGGGTGCTCCCTTCTGGCTCCTCGCCCCTTATCTGCAGCCCGCGGGGGTGCCCCAGAAACACGATTTGGGCCCGCGGGCTCTTATCAGGGCAGCCCACCGGGCGCCTGCTGCCGTGCCACCGTCGGGAGGTGCCCCCCCCTCCCTGCCCCGACAGCACCGAGGACCGCGACCCCCTTAACCGGGGTGCTTCCGAGGGGTGCCGCGCGTGCGCTAAACCCCCTGCCCCTCGTCTTTTCCCCGCAGACGAACTGCCTGCAGTACCTGGACGCCCGCAACACGCCCCTGCTGGACCACTCGGCCCCCTTCGTGGCCCGCGCCCTGCGCATCAGCAGCAGCCTGGTGGTGCTGCACCTGGAGAACGCCAGCCTCTCGGGGCGCCCCCTCATGCTGCTGGGTGAGTGGCGGCCACCCCAAAACCCCCCGGGGACCCCGCCGGGGGAGAGGGCGGAGGCCGGCGCTGGGCGGCCCCGTCGTTAAGCTAATGAATTAGGAGTAAGTCACCACCGGGCTTAAGCTGACGGAGGCGTCGTGATGGCAGGGAAAAACGTTTCTGGGCTTTAATTGCTCGTTAGGGCAGCCCGACTGGGAAAACGACCGCAAGCACACGTGCTGCCGGCGCCGACCCCCTCCGAAAGCCAAAACACGCCGGGGGGGGGAGAATTTTTAAAGGTTTTTAGCCCTCGCTCAGCTGCATGGGGTCGGAGCGCCTCTCACCTCTTGTCTGCAGTGGATTTTTTTTGGGGGGGGGGGGGATAAAACGAGCACGAGTGCTTTTTACCTGCTAAACGCGAGCCCTCTCCGTCGTCTGCCGTCCAGCCACGGCGCTGAAGATGAACATGAACCTGCGCGAGCTGTACCTGGCCGACAACAAGCTGAACGGGCTGCAGGACTCGGCGCAGCTCGGCAACCTCCTGAAGTTCAACTGCTACATCCAGATCCTCGACCTGAGGAACAACCACATCCTCGACTCAGGTCAGGCTCCTTCCGCCTCCGTGGAGCCGCTCGGGCGATTCGGCCGCGCGCGAGGAGGAGGAAAAACTCCCGGGTTGTGGCCTGGGGGAGAAAAGAGAAGAGAATTTCCCTTCCCTGCCCAGTTTCTCACCAAGCTGCGGCCCTTTGGGCGCTTTGTGGCAGCTTTTTGGGGTTAACCAAAGCGAACGGAGACGCCGAGGTGGCGTCCCTCGTGCCAAGGGTCCTGACCCTGCTGCCTGCCCCGAGCCGCAGCCGCACGGGGGAGATCTCTCTGCCCTCTGCCTGCCCTTCCCCGATTCCCCCTGCTTTCACCCCAAATTTAATCCCGCGTGCTGCCGAACCGCCCCCCCCCCCAAGGCAGAGCCACAACAAAAGCAGGGCGCCGAGCAGCTTAAACCTTTGGGAAGGGTCAAAACCCGGCGGCGTGCGAGGCTGCTCGGGCCTCCAGCTGGTTTTCCTCCAGCTCCGAGCTGGTTTTTCTCCTCTCCGTCCCACTCACCGCGGACGAACGGGGAGGCCAGATCTGATATCGAAACAGGGATTGCGAAACGCTCCCACCCCGGGCTCCGACACCAGCTAATTCTAGGTGTGGGCACCTCCCGGCGGAGCAGCCGGCGGCGCGATTGCCGCTCCGGGCGCCGTGCGTGGCCCTCGTGGGCACGGAGGCAGCCCAGCATGCCTGGGTCGGACGCGGCCGGTGCTGGTGTGGACACCCGTGCTTCCGGACGGGTCCCACCCTAAGGTGCAAATATTAATTTGCCCGCCTCGCAGGTCAGCTGGCACGGCTCGTGCGTCTCTGGGCACTGAATAATCGCGAGCGGCGCTGGGCTCTCTACGTGTCCGGCGTCACCCGCGAGGTGTTGCTGCGGGCTCCTGCGGCGTTGTTTGCCTGGGGATTCGACGTGCTTATCAAAATAAATATGTTTACGGCAACTGGAAGCGGCACCGGCCCTCGGCCCGGGCAGAATCAGGCCAGCCAGCCTTACTCATCGTCCCGTGGGCTGCCTCTTCCTGCGCTTCTCTCCCGTCTCCGTGCGGGCGCGGGGGCAAATCCCAGCCCCCTGCTCAGGCACCGTGCCCTCCAAGCTCCATCCCGTGCGTTTTTTCCCCCCCATTTCAGAGGCTGGCACTGATTTAGCGTGTACACCGAGAGCTTAATTGCCTGCCTGTGTGTTTGCCGTGCAGCAGCCGCGGGTTTTGCCTGGCCCCGAGGCTCAGCGGGGTTCGGAAGCGCTGCCCACACCGAGCCCCCCATCCCGGGACGTGGGGCGCAAATCCCCCCCCCCCGTGCCCGTGTCCCGCTCTGCACAGCGGCTGATTTAAGCCACGTTTTCCCCTCTGGGGGGGGGGGGTCTCCCAGCCCCGTCGAGCGAAGAGCAAAGCCGGAAGAGCTCCGATAAAAAACCCGCTGGTGTCGGGGCGGTGCGACCGGGGGCAGACCACCTCGGAAAGCCCCAGATCCTCACCGCCCGCTGCCGTTCCTCCAGGCTTGGCGTACATCTGCGAGGGGCTGAAGGAGCAGCGCAAAGGGCTGGTCACCCTGGTGCTGTGGAACAACCAGCTGACTCACTCGGGCATGGCGTACCTGGGGATGACGCTGGTGAGTGCGCCCGGCCGGAGGCTTCCTCACCCTCATCCCCCTCCTCCGTCCCCGTTTCCTCCGTCCCACCGCCTCGCCGTGCCTCCCCGCTGTCCCTTTCCCCCCCACCCCGTGCTTCGGCTCCTCGCTGAGCTTCGGGACGGACCCAGCTGGAGCCTCTTTTCCCCACCCCCCCACCCACCCCCCGCAGCCTCACGCCCAGAGCCTGGAGACCCTGAACCTGGGCCACAACCCCATCGGCAACGAGGGCGTCCGCAACCTGAAGAACGGCCTCATCGGGAACCGCTCCGTCCTGCGCCTCGGCTTGGCCTCCACCAAGCTGACCTGCGAAGGTGGGCCCTCCTCCTCGGTCTGCCCCCCCGAAAAACGCCTTTTTTCGGGGTCCGGCGGAGGCGACCGTGCCCCCCGGGGTGTCCTCCCCTCACCGGCGGCCGTCGCGTCCCCCGCAGGTGCCGTGGCGGTGGCGGAATTCATCGCGGAGAGCCCGCGGCTGCTGCGCCTCGACCTGCGGGAGAACGAGATCAAAACGGGCGGCCTCATGGCGCTGTCGCTGGCCCTCAAGGTCAACCACTCGCTGCTGCGCCTCGACCTGGACCGCGAGCCCAAGAAGGAGTCCGTAAGTCCCCGGCCCTTCGGCCTCCGAGACGGAAACGGCGATGGCTTCGAGGAGAAACCCCCCCCCCCCCCCACCCCGGGAGCTCGATTTTGGGGCGGTTTGGGTGTTTTGTGGGGAAAGGCCGGTCATGTCTAGCAGGAGAGGAGGAAAAAAAGCCCGGTTAAGGTGTCGACGCGGCCTCCTGCTTGGAAAGCTTCGTGGCCTCGACGCTGTAAGCCAAAGGGGCCCTGGCTTTAAGGCTGCCCATCGCTGCTGCGCGGCCCTGCTCGAGCAGGGTTGGTTCTCGCTCTTCCCACGGCTCGTTGTCGCTCCGGGTGGCCGGAGAGCTCGCGCCTGGCCTGGGACACGAACGGCGGGGCTGGGCGTCCCCGGGCTGCTGCTGGAGGAACGCTTCCGGCTCCCGCTTCTCCGCTCACCGACCCTTCCTCTCCGCCCGCAGGTGAAGAGTTTCATCGAAACGCAGAAGGCTCTCCTCGCCGAAATCCAGAACGGCTGCAAGCGCAACTTCATCCTGGCCAAAGAGAAGGAGGAGAAGGAGCAGAAGCTGCAGCAGTCGGCCTCCATGCCCGAAATCACCGTCACGGAGGCCCTGGAGGAAGGCCCCGGGGAGGACGACAGCGCGGCCTCCACCCCGGAGGAGGGCGAGGAGGCCGGGGAGGGCCCCGTGTCCTCGGAGAACGGCGACGCGGAGCCGGCGGAGGACGGCGACGACCGCGATGGCGCCACGGACTCCGACTCGGACACGGATGAGGAGGAGGAGGACGCGGGGTTGGCGACGAAGGACTTGAGCCAAGCGCGGGGACAAAACGATTCCGGCGGCGCCGCCGCCGCGGCGTCCCCGCAGCGGGCGAGGGCCGGGCGCGATGCCGAGGCACCGCAGCACGCCGCCAGCGCGGGGAGCCCCTCCGCGTCCCCCCAGGGGAACGAGCGGAGGATTTCGGTCTCCAGCCCCGGGCGAGGCCATAAAATCTTTGTGGTGACGCGCGTGGAGAGCCTGCCGGAGCGAGCGGCCGCCACCGCGTGCCCGCGGGAGGACGGGGACGGCCCCGCCGCCAAACCCGCCGAGCCCCCGGCCCCGACGCCGGCCTCCGAGTCCCCACTGCGGGACCCGCGGGCGAACGGGGCGGCTCCGGCCTCCGCCACCGGCGTGGACGCGGCGCCGAGCCCCGAGGAGCGCGGCAACCCCGCGCCCTGCGAGAGCCAGGCCCGCGACGCCGCCCTCCCCAACGGGCTGAAGACGGATTTCGCGCGGGCGCTGCCCGACGTCTCTCCGGAGGGCGACGGGAAAGCGGGGAGCTGCGCGGCCGAGCACGGTAAGAGCCCCCGGCCCCGTTCCCCAAACGCCCCCGGGGGGGTCCAGAGCCCTTTCCTCGCGCCGGGGTCCTTCGAATCGCCCGCTGTGAGCCCCAGCGCCGTCCCCGGGTGCAGCGGTGCGATGCTCCGGGGCTTTTCCCGTGGGAATTCGGAGCCCGCCGTGACTCTGCCCTTCAGAGCCCGGCAGTGCTTTGAAAAGCCGTTTAATTAGGCTCGTGGACGCGCCGGAATTAAGGATAGCTGCAGGGAAGCTCCGAGCTCCGAGCCTCCCGGGCGCGTTCGGCAGCGCGGCGCCTTCCCTTGATGTGGTTCGGGGAGGGGGGGGATGGGGGGGGGTGGGCAGCTCCTCGCTGGGCACCCCCGGAGGTGGCGCGGGGGCAGCGGAGGGACCGGCGGCCGTTTGCTTTCAGAGCTGAGCTGCTCCAAGAACGAGAAGGAGCTGGAGGAGCTGCTCCTCGAGGCCAGCCAGGACACCGGGCAGGAGCCGCTGTGACGCAGGTGAGGGGGGCTCGGGGGGTCAGGATCCGGCCCCGAAGTGAATGGGGGCGCGAGCTGGGGGGTCCCAAACGAGCTGGGGGGTCCCAAAGGAGCTGGGGGTTCCAAAGGAGCTGGAGGGGTCCCAAATGGTCGGGGGGTCCCAAAGGAGCTGGGGGTCCCAAATGAGCTTGGGGTCCCAAATGAGCTGGGGGGTCCCAAAGGAGCTGGGGGGTCCCAAAGGAGCTGGGGGGGTCCCAAATGGTCTGGGGGTCCCAAAGGAGCTGGGGGTCCCAAACGAGCTGGGGGGTCCCAAACGAGCTGGGGGGTCCCAAAGGAGCTGGGGGTCCCAAAGGAGCTGGGGGGGTCCCAAATGGTCTGGGGGCCCCAAACGAGCTGGGGGGTCCCAAACGAGCTGGGGGGTCCCAAAGGAGCTGGGGGTCCCAAAGGAGCTGGGGGGGTCCCAAATGGTCTGGGGGCCCCAAACGAGCTGGGGGGTCCCAAAGGAGCTGGGGGGTCCCAAAGCGCCGCTCCCCCCCTCTCTTACAGACCCCGCATCCGGGAGGCTGCGGCCGGCGCCCGCGTCGCTTCATTCTCTTCCCGCTCCGCATGATCCCGAACCTCGGGCTCCAGGACAAGGGTCGCTTCCCCCCCCGCGCCCCCCGCTGCCGCTGCCCCCCTCCCGGCCGCTCTCCTCGCTCCTTCCCCGGAGCAGAGCCCGCAGCGGGGCCGGGGGGGTGCCGGCCGCACACTACAGGGCCCGGGGACGCCGCGCGCGCCCCCGCCGCCGTCCGCGGAGGAGCCCGTGTCACCAGACGAGCTGCCCAGGACAGGCTGCCTCCGCAGCCACAATGGTTATTTATTTTAAAATTCCTTTTTTTTTGTTTTGTTTTGTTTTGTTTCGGTCTCTATTTATCGTGAGCTGCAAAGCACCGGGTGGGGATTTAGAGGACGATGTAGATTTAATTCCTCCTAGGCTAACCTTGCAACCTCTCTGAGCTGCTCCTGGCCTGCAAAAAAAAAAAAAAAAAAAAACTGCTGGAAAATTAAAAAAAAAAAAAAGGAAAAAAAGAAAAGGAAAAAAAAAAAGAAAACACACAAAAATAGGGCACCGCTCGCGGCCGCGGGGAGAGGAGCGGGGCCGCCGCGTCCCTGCCCCTGCCCTCCTCGCGCCGGGAGCGGCGCTGGCTTTTCTCAGGGGCCGGCGGGGGGGGGAAACGCGCGGGGCTTGGATATATATATATTTTTTTTTTTTTTCTGAAAAGTGCAATAAATCTATCAGGGAGCCGAGGGCGCGGGCCGGGGCGGGCATCGGGCGCCCGGGCTGGCGGGGAGCTGCGCGGTAACACTACGTCCGGGGCCGGCGGTCGGTTGGCTCGCGTTGGTCGTTTCTTTCCGTCGTGTATTTTTGTTAACACTGTTTTCTATTAAACGAGAACCGCATTCGTCACCCGCGCCTCCCGCCTGCTGCCTGCGGCGTCCGGGTCGGGGCGAAATCCCCAGATTTTGGGGGGGGGGGGCGGGGTTGGGGGGAGAAATGGGGGTGAGGTGGGAGAGAAACGTGCCCAAACCCTGGGGCTTTGCCCTTGTCCCCTTCCTGTGTCCTGGTGGGGAGCAGAGCGGCTCGGCACCGCTTTGGGCTGATTTCCCAAGGAATCGGGACCGGCACCGACATCAGCCGCTCGGCACCGCTTTGGGCTGATTTCCCAAGGAATCGGGACCGGCACCGACATCAGCGGCTCGGCACCGCTTTGGGCTGATTTCCCAAGGAATCGGGACCGGCACCAACGTCACCACTTGTCCTTTAGGGCGACTCCTTGGGGCCGGTCCCCGCTCTGCCCAGCCTGGAGCTCACCGGCTGCATTTTACCACGTTTTGGGTTTTTTTTGTGGTGCCCTGCCATAACTAAAGGCTTTCCCCGTTGCCTCGGCGCAGGCTCTGCCCCACTCCCACCGCCCTCCCTGGCTTTTTGAGCACCTGGGGGGGGGGGGGGGGGCGCGGGACCCCCAAAAAAATGATTTTTAGGTCGAGACACGGAGTGGGTGGGTTCACTGCTTTATTAGGGCATCGCCTCCGTGCCCTGCAGCCACCGCGTCCCCGCGCCTCCGCGGGCGTCCCTCGGGGTGGCTTTTCCTCGGTGGCTCCCGCTTCGGCCATCGGCAGCAGGAGGGGGCCCTGGGGGGGGGGGGGGGGGGGTTGCACCCATGACCCCCCCCTCCCATGGGTGGCAGAGTCTCCCCCGGGGGGGATTCGTCCCCACAAAGGCTCCGCAGCCGTCCTGGGGTGCTCCTTTTTGGGGCCCCAGATGGCCGTGACCTCCCGGTCCCCTCTGGTCCATCCCAGTCCCTCCCAGTTTCCCCTGGACCCTCCCCAGTGCCGTCCCCTCAGCAGGTTCCTGGTGCTGGTTTCAGCCCCTACTGTGGCTCCTGGGGACAGGGGGACAGGAATTGTCCCTGTCCCCATCCTGTCCCCATCCTGTCCCTGTCCCCGTCCTGTCTCAGTCCCTGACCTCATCCCTGTCCCCATCCTTGCCCCTGTCCCCAACCTCATTCCTGTCTGTCCCCATCCTGTCCCCATTCTCATCCTCTCCCTGTCCCCGTCCCATCTAATCCTTGTCCCCATCCTTGTCCCTGTCCCCAGCCTCGTTCCTGTCCCTGTCCTGTCCCTGCCCCATCTAACCCCTGTCCTGTCCCCATCCAGTCCCTGTCCCCATCCCGTCCCCACCCCCACCCAGGTCCCAAACCGCACCAGACACCAGCTCACGGGCACCCTCCTGCCACCGCCCGCGGGGACGGGGCCGCCCCGCTGCCACCCGGCTCCGCGCCCCCTTGGGGACCGAGGGGCCGCTCCCCGTCCCCGCGTCCCGTCCCCGTCCCCGCCGTCACTTGGGCTGGGGACACTGCACGCCGCGGGACACCTTGGCGGCGGCGGCGGCCTCCTTGGCCAGGCGGTCGAGGCCGCGCAGGAGCCCCATCTTGTGCCGGATGGAGTGGTCCAGGTTGACGGTGACGGGGAGCAGGGCGCGGGCGTCGCGGGCGGTGAAGGGGAAGTCGCGGGCCAGGAAGGCCTCGAAGAGCTCGGGGTCCTCGTCCAGCCCGAGGGCGTTGTGCAGGGGCTGCCGCAGGGCGCAGAGCTCGGCCAGGTGCTGCCGGAAGACGTCCCAGAGCGAGCGCTCCTCGAAGCCGGGGGGCGGCCGCGCCTGCCACGCGTCCTCCAGGCACTGCAGCACCCAGCTCAGGCGGCACGGCCACCGGTCGGCCAGCACCACCCAGGCGGCGGCGGCGCGGGGTGCGGGGCCCTGGGGGCGGCTGCCGCGGTGCAGCAGCAGCCGGAGGGTGACGGGGACGGTGTTGACGATGCGGCGCAGCTGGGCGCCGTTGGACGGGAGGTAGCGGGCCAGGAGGTCGGCGCCGTCGTGGAGGCAGCGGAAGGCCTCGTGGATGCAGCGCACGGCCTCCTGCTCCGCCACCTCGCGCCGCGGCGCCGCCGCCGGCCGGCCCTTGGCGCGCCGCCGCCGCTCCACGTTGCCGGTGATGACGCGGTACATCAGGTCCTCGCGCGTCTGCACCGCCGCCTCCAGGCACTGCAGCCGCGAGCGCGAGCCCATGCGCGGGATGGAGAAGGGCAGCGTCACCGTCCGGCTGAGGTAGAGGTAGCCGTTGTCGGCCAGGCCCTTCATGCAGCCCGTCTGCTCCAGGCAGGGCACGATGACGCTGGGGTCCACGGCCAGGACGAAGATGAAGGGGGCGTTGGCGTCGGAGAGCAGCGTGTTCATGGCGTTGAGGACGCCGGCCACCTTCTCCGGGTAGCAGAGGTCCAGGCTGGTGATCTCCAGCACCACGCGCAGCCGCCGGCGCTCGAAGATCTCCATGAAGGTCAGGAAGCCGATGAGCACCTCCACCTCGCCGCGCACCTTGCTCATGAAGCCCAGCTGGCTGGTGAACTTCTCGCTGTTGGTCAGCCGCTCGATCTTCTGCTTCTCGCTCACCAGCAGGTTCTTCAGCACCGACAGGGCGCCCAGCACCAGCCCGGAGCCCGAGAGCGAGGTGACGGTGCTGCCCACCACCTTCAGCACCCGGTGCTCCTTCAGGCCGGGCACCAGCAGCGCCGCCAGCAGCAACCCCAGCCCCGCGCCCAGCACCACCAGCAGCCCCCAGAGCTTCAGGCAGGCGTCCCGCTTCAGCACCCACTCCTTCTGGCTGAAGCCCGAGGCGAAGCGGGGCCGGGCGCCCATCACGTGGTAGACGCTGAGGGGCAGGGCCCCGAAGTGGTGCCGGACGCTGGAGCAGAGGGTGGTGACCAGCCCGGCCCAGAGCTTGTCGCAGCCGGCGTACTGCCAGGCGCTGAAGCGGATGAAGATGAAGCCGATGTTCTTCCTCCGCAGGTGCAGCTCGGTGATGATGGGCTTGTAGAAGGCCAGGTACCAGAGGAGCAGCAGCAGCCCCCAGCCCTCGGCGCTGCGCGGCTTCGCCTGGCCCCGCTGCAGCTCCCGCTCCTCGCGCCGCGCCGCCTCCTCCCGCATGAAGCCTGGGACGGGGACGGGGTCACCGCGACGCCGGGGACCCCAAAAAGGCGGGGAGGGGATGGGGGGAGGTTGGGGACCCACACGCACCGGTGACCTTGTCCAGCAGCGAGTAGAGGCGGTGGCTGCAGGGCGCGTAGAAGCCGACGGTGACGGGGGTGGCCGTGTGGCAGAGCGTCCGCGAGAGGCAGCGGCAGTAAACGTCGTCCTCCGTCAGCGTCCCTGGGGACAGGGGGGGAGACACGAGGGGGTGGGATCGGGGTGGGGATGGGATTGGGATGGCGTGGGATTGGGATTGGGATTGGGGATGGGATGGGATGGGATGGGGATGGGATTGGGAATGGGGTGGGGATGGGGATCGGGGTTGGGATGGGGATGGGATGGGGATGGGATGGGGATGGGATTGGGATATGATGGAATGGGCTGGATGGGATGGGATGGGATTGGGGTGGGGATGGGGATGGGGATGGGATGGGGATGGGATAGGATGGGATGGGGATGGGATTGGGATGGGGATGGGGATGGGGATGGGGATGGGATGGGATGGGATGGGATGGGATGGGATGGGATGGGATGGGATGGGATGGGATTGGGAATGGGTTGGGGATGGGGATGGGGATGGGATTGGGATGGGATGGGATTGGGATACACAGGACATTTATGTGCTGTAGAGGAGGACCCCCCACCAGGTGCCCCCTACCTTCGTGCTCCGTAGCCTCCCCCTCCACGACGTCGCTGTCCCAGAGGGTGCAGGGGTGCCCCCCGCCATGGCACCCCTCACCATGGCAGCCCTCGTCGCAGCCCAGGCAGGCCCGGCTCTCGTCGCACGAGCCCGTGGGCGAGCAGCACCCCTGGCAGCAGAGAGGGACGGGTGGCAGAGGGACACGGGGGGACAGGGAGAGGTGGCAGGGGGACGGGGTCATGGGAAGAGGGGATAGGGGACAGGGGCAAGGGGACATGGGGCCAGGGGGATGTATGGGCGTGGGGAATATGGGGGCTGGGGACACTGGGGACACGAGGACACAGGGATATGGGGACATAGGGAAAGGGGGGGACATGGGGACAAGGGGACAAGGGACATGGGGACATTGGGGGCATGGGGGGACATGGGGAGATGGGGACAAGGAGGATGGGACATGAGGACATAGGGCCACAGGGACATGGGGACAGGGGACATGGGGTCATGGGGACATGGGGACGTGGGGACATGGGGACACAGGGACATGGGGACAGGGGGACATCAGGGACATGGGGACAATGCTGCCTGATGCTGGGCAGCTTTGGGGCGGTTTCACAAAGCTCCTGCACCTGGGAGCCCCCATTCTTGTCCCTGGGGTCCTCAGGGACCCCCCACGTCCCCTCCTGGGCACCCCAGTGGGGACAATGGGAGGGGCTGGGGGGGGACTGGGAGGTGTGAGGGCAGACTGGGATGGACTGGGATAGACTGGGGTGGGGTGATGGGGACTGGCCTGCTGGGTACTGGGGGCTGTGCCATAGCTGGCGCTGGGGACACTGGGGAGCACGAGGCAGCCTGGACTGGGAGCGCTGGGGACACTGGGACAGGCTGAACTGGGGACACTGGGAATGCCTTAATTGGGGACATTGGTGGCTGTGGCCAGGCTAGACTGGGGATACTGGAACTGGGGGCACTACTGACCAGCCTATACTGGGGACACCAGTGACCACAGCCCAGCCTGTACTGGGGACAGAGGTGGCCAAGGGAAAGCAGACACTGGGGATATTGGGACAGCCTATACTGGGGACACTGGGGACCATCGGCCAACACAGACACCCCATAACGCCCCGTCCTCGTCCCCATCCCCATCCCGTCCCCTCCCCTCCCCTCCTAATTCCTAATCCCTCTCCCCATCCCCATCTTGTCCCCATCCCAATCCCCAATCCCCGTCCCTGTCCCCATCCTTGTCCCTGTCCCTGTCCCCATCCCCGTATCCCCATCTCCATCCCAATCCCCTGTCCCCGTCCTCATCCCTGTCCCCATCCCCATCCTAATCCTCAATCCCTGTCCCCATCCTCATCCCTGTCCCTGTCCCTTTCCCTATCCCTGTCCGCATCCCTGTCCCTGTCCCCATCCTCATCCCTGTCCATCTCCCTCTCCCTGTCCCCATCCCCACCCCAATTCCTAATCCCCACTGTCCCTGTCCCCATCCCCATCCCCATCCCTGTCCCCATCTCCATCTCTGTCCCTGTCCTTGTCACTGTCCTTGTCCCCATCTCTATCCCTGTCCCCATCCCCATCCTAACCCCTATTCTCCAGTCCCTGTCCCCATCCCCGTCCCCATCCCTGTCCCTGTCCCTGTCCCCATCTCTGTCCCTGTCCCTGTCCCTGTCCTTTTCCCAGTCCCAGTCCCAGTCCCAGTCCCAGTCCCTGTCCCCATCCTGGTCCCCATCCCCGTCCCCATCCCTGTCCCTGTCCCTGTCCCTGTCCCCATCTCTGTCCCTGTCCCTGTCCTTTTCCCAGTCCCAGTCCCAGTCCCAGTCCCTGTCCCTGTCCCTGTCCCCGTCCCCGTCCCCGTCCCCATCCTGGTCCCCATCCCCGTCCCTGTCCCCGTCCTTGTCCCTGTCCCTGTCCCCGTCCCCGTCCCCGTCCCTGTCCCTGTCCCCGTCCCCGTCCCCGTCCTTGTCCCTGTCCCTGTCCCCGTCCCCATCCCTGTCCCCGTCCCCGTCCCTATCCTGGTCCCCCTCCCCATCCCCGTCCTTGTCCCTGTCCCTATCCCTGTCCCCGTCCCCGTCCCCGTCCCCGTCCCCCCAGGCCTGGTCTCACCGCTGGCCCCTCCGGCTCCATCCCGGGCTCCCTCCGGCCACATTTGTGTCCCCCCCCCCCCGCGGCCGCCCCCGGATTTATGGGGTCCGGTCCCGGCCCCGCCCGCGGCCCCGGCGCGGTGACGGTGACGGAGGCGGCCGCGGGAGCGTGGCCGGGGCAGAAATTCTGGCTGTGCCGGTGGCCCTGAGTCAGGGCCCAGCACCACGCCTCAGGATGCGGCCCGCGCCCCACGGGGACCGGGCTGGGACGGGATGGGGGCGGGACTGGGGTTGGGGTGGGATTGGGATTGGGGTAGGGAACGGGTGGGGGTTGGGGTGGGGATGGGATGGGGTTGGGGGTTGGGATTGGGATTGGGGATGGAGGGGATGGGATGGGGATGGGGGTGGGATGGGGGTTGGGATTGGGATTGGGATGGGGATGGGGAGGGGATGGGATGGGGATGGGGTTGGGATTGGGATTGGGGTTGGGATGGGGAGGGGATTGGGATTGGGATGGGGACTGGGATGGGGAGGGGGAGGGGATGGGATGGGGATGGGATGGGGTGGGGATGGGGGTGGGGATGGGATTGGTATTGATATTGGGATTGGATTGGTATTGGTACTGGGATTGGGATGGGGATGGGGATGGGATTGGGATTGGGATGGGATTGGGGGGGGGATGGGATGGCATGGGATGGGATGGGATGGGGATGGGAATTGGGATTGGGATGGGATGGGGATGGGATTGGGATTGGGATGGGATTGGGGGGGGATGGGATGGGATGGGATTGGGATTGGAATTGAGATTGAGATTGAGATTGAGATTGGATGGGGATGGGATGGGATTGGGATTGAGATAGGATGGAATGTGATGGGATTGGGATGGGACTGGGGGTGGGATGGGATGGGATTGGGATTGAGATAGGATGGGGATGGGGATTGGGATGGGATGGGGTGGGATTGGGGTGAGGATGGGGTTGGGATTGGGATGGGGACAGGGTCAGACCCTGCAGGTGCAGGGGCGCAGGGGTTGAGGGGACCCTGAGGATGTTGGGGACAGGGGGACACCGGTGACCCCCCCTCCACACCCCCCCCAGCACGGGGCCAGCCGCAGGGTGACGGGGACACCTGCTGCCCGCCGCACGGCAGGCGGTGACATCGGTGCCATGGGCGAGGCGGGTGGCATGAAATGAAATTAATACAAAATAACATAATAATACAATAAAGCAAAAGAAAATTAAATGAAATGATAAAATGATAATAAAATAAAAGGAAATAAAATAAAATAAAAAATAAATAAAAATAAAAAATAAAATAAAATAAAATAAAATAAAAGTTAAATAAAATAAAGTTAAATAAAATATAAAAAGAAAGGAAATATAAATGAAATTAAATGAAAGGAAATAAATGAAATAAAATTAAAATTATATAAAATAAAATAACAAAATAAAATAATATAAAATAAAAAAAATAAAATAATATAAAATAAAAAAAATAAAATATATAAAATGAAATGAAACAAAGAAATAAATGAAAAAATAAAATAAAATAAAATAAAATAAAAAATATAAAATGAAATGAAATGAAACAATGAAATAAATGAAATGAAATAAAATTAAAATTATATAAAATTAAATAAAATAATATAAAATAGAATGTAAGATGAAATGAAATGAAACAATGAAGTAAATGAAAAATAAATGAAATAAATGAAATGAAATAAAATAAAATAAAACAAAATATAAAATGAAATGAAACAATGAAATAAATGAAATGAAATTAAAATAAAATAAAATATAAAATGAAATATAAAATGAAATGAAACAATGAAATAAACGAAATTAAAATTATATAAAATAAAATAACAAAATAAAATAAAATAATAAAATAACAAAATAAAACAAAACAAAACAAAACAAAATAAAATAAAATAAAATAAAATAAAATAAAAACAAAGGGGGACATGGGGACACAGATACAGGGACATGGGGACACCATAGGCACATGGGGACAGGGGACACGGGGACACGGGGACATTGGGACACGGGGACACAAGGACTTGGGGACACGGGGACAAGCGCCCGGTGCCAGCACCGCGGGCCGGGCCGGATCCTGCGGGGGCGGCGGTGGCAGCGGTGGCATTTCCTCGCCCAGCGGCCCTGGGGACACCGGGATGGGGGCATGGGGGGACGTGGGGGGGCATGGGGGGGCATGGGGGGGACGTGGGGGGGCATGGGGGGGACGTGGGGGGGCATGGGGGGGCATGGGGGGGACATGGTGGGGACGTGGGGGGGACGTGGGGGGGACATGGGGGGACGTGGGGGGGACATGGGGGGGACGTGGGGGGGACATGGGGGGACATGGGGGGGCATGGGGGGGACATGGGGGGACATGGGGGGACGTGGGGGGGACATGGGGGGGCATGGGGGGGACGTGGGGGGGACATGGGGGGGACGTGGGGGGGACATGGGGGGACATGGGGGGGACATGGGGGACATGGGGGGACATGGGGGGGACATGGGGGGACATGGGGGGGCATGGGGGGGGACATGGGGGACATGGGGGGGCATGGGGGGGACATGGGGGGGACATGGGGGGCATGGGGGGGCATGGGGGGGCATGGGGGGGACATGGGGGACATGGGGGGGCATGGGGGGGACATGGGGGGGACGTGGGGGGGACATGGGGGACATGGGGGGACGTGGGGGGGCATGGGGGGGCATGGGGGGGACATGGGGGGGACATGGGGGGGCATGGGGGGGACATGGGGGGGCATGGGGGCACTGGGAGGGAATGGGGGGAACTGGTTTTGCCTGGGGGCACTGAGACTGGCTGGGGACACTGGGAGGAACTGGGGGCGGGGGGGGGCGACTGGGAGCACT
>NW_026109760.1:0-28840 GCF_013377495.2 Cygnus atratus
GTTGGGAGGGGTTGGGGGGGGCTTGGGGGGGTCACAGGGTGCCCCCCATTCCCGCCCCATCCCCAGGCTGTGTTTCCTCTCCCCCTTGGGGGGCGCAGGGACAGGATGCGCCAGCGGCAGGATATCCACATATAGCACAGTGTGGCCGGGGGGGCCTGCCAAGGACCCCCCCAGCACACACACATGTCCCCCCCCCCGAAAAAGCCACATACTCCCCCCTTCCCCCCCCCCCCAATAAATCCCCCAACCCCACCCCAGGGGCTGCCCACAGGGATGGCAGAGCAGGGGGGAGCCAGAGGGGCACGGGGTGGTCCCCAGCAGGAGGGGGTGGGTTGGCTGCCCCCTCCACACCCCCCTGTGCCCCCCCTGGCCCCCCCCGGCCCACGCACCCTCCTTGGACATGCCGACGTCGAAGCACTTCTGCAGGCGGCAGGACTGGCAGCGGTTGCGCGTGGCCTTGTTGATGTGGCAGCGGCCGTCGCGGTGGCACGTGTACACCATGTTCTTCTGGATGCTGCGGCGGAAGAAGCCCTGCGGGGGGGTAAGCCGGGGGGGGGAGGCATGGGGGGGGTCCGCGCCAGGTGCCCCCCCCTCACCTTGCAGCCCTCGCAGGAGCTGACGCCGTAGTGGTAGCCCGAGGACTTGTCGCTGCAGACGAAGCAGGGCTTGTAGACACGCGGAGGCGGCGGCGGCGAGGGCGAGCCGGGCACCATCTCCGGGGGGGGGCTGCGCGGCGCCTCCACGCCTGGGGGGGCACGGGGGGGTCGGGGGGGGGGTCAGCGCGGTGCCGGCTGAGCCCCCCCTCGCGGCCCCGCTCTGTGTCGTGCAGGTGGGATTTCCCCCTCGGCTGTGCCCTGCTTGCTTCAAAGGGAAACTGAGGCACGGGGAGGATGGGGGGGGGGTCCCAGCGCTTTGGGGGGGTCCCAGCCCCTCGAGGGGGGGCATCCCCCCCAGACAGTGGGGGATGGGGCAGTGGGGGGGGCAAGGGGCAAGGCAGAGGAACAAGGGGTAAAGAGGGAGGGGACAGCAGGGGACAGATGGGGGGGGACAGGGGGACCCCTAGGCTGCGTCCCCCCCCCTCGAGGACAGAACCCGGGGGGGGTCCTGGTGCCCCCCCCACTCCCCCCCTTGTCCCCCTGTCCCTGTGTCCCCCTCCCATCACCCTGTGCCGGGAGGGGGGGTGGCGCGTGTTTTCCTGGGGGGGGGGGGGGGTGTCGGGTTTTTTCTCGCCTGTGTCCGGGTGCGGCCCCTTGTGTGCGCCCGGGGGGGGGGGTGGCAGGGGGGCGGCACTTTTTTAAGGAAAAAAAAAGAAAAAAAAAAAGGCGAAATTGCTGAAATTGAGGAAATTCCTGCCCGGGGCCGGCGGCGGGCCCCAAAATGCTCCCAGCTGGGCGCAGGGGGGCGAAACGGGGGGGGGAGGTTGGGGGGCGTTGATGGGGCATTGGGGGGGTGTTTTTTTCGGGGGGGGGAGGGGGAGGTGTTTTTTTGGGAGCGTCTTTGGGAGGTGTTTTTTTTTGGGGGGGGGGTTCAGGGGCTGTTTTTTGGGGGGCTTCTTTGGGGAGGGGTTCTGGGGGTGTTTTTTTTAGGGGGGGGTTGTTTTCTGGTCCCCAGCAGCCAGCCACCGGCCCCCCCCGGCCCCCCCCCGCCACAACCACAGGCACGCACCACACCCAGCGCCGCCCCCGCGCAGGCGCTGCACCGCCGGGGGGGGAAACTGGGGGGGGAGGCACCCCAAAGGCCCCCCCGGCATCTCCTGAAATATCTGGGTGCCCCCCCCGCCCCCCTCCCGTCCCCCCCCCGCCTCAGTTTCCCCCCCGAAGGCAGCGGCGTTTTTTTTCCCCTTGTTGTGATTGTTGTGATTTTTTTTCGGGGGGGCAACGCGGGCGCTCACACCCCAAAACCTGCCCCCCCCGGGGGGGACACGCCCCGTTGTGCTATTTTTTTTTTGGGGGGGGGGGGGGAGGGACAGGGTTAAGCAGGAACCCCCAGCACACAGAGCCCAGCGCCCGTTGGTGATTTGGGAGGGGGCGGATATTATAATGGGGGGGGGGGGCACAGCCCCCCCCCCCACCTCGGGGGGGTGTCCGGGGGGGCAGCGCGTTTTGGGGCGGCCCCGCAGGGGTTAAGTGCCACATGGAGCCGGCGGGCAGCCAGCACTGGGCGGCTTCCAGTGCGGGACTGGAACCAGTTGGGCGGGGGGGCCCTGCCCATGGAGCGGGGGGGGCCCAGCCCCGAGTCCCCCCCCACCGAAAAAAAAACACAAAACAGCGTCGGATTCCCCAGCATAAGCTGGGCTGCGATTTGGGGGGGCAGCAATGGGACCCCCCCCCAAAATCCCCCCAAGCCCCCCCCCAGCCCCCCCCGGCCCTGCCCCCCCCCCTCGTTGCCCCCCCAAAGCCAGGGGCTCCGTGACCCCCCCAAAAACCAGGAACAAATCTCGCCCCCCCCAGCCTGGGCACCCCGGGACATGGGGGGGGCAGACGGGAGGGGGATGCCTCCCCCGGGGCTGCACACACCCATGCACAGATTTGCACACCCGCTTTGCACATGTGTGCCCCCCCCCACACACCCATAGATGTGCACCCCCACCCCCCCCTGAGCTCATCCCATGCCCCACGGCGCTCGCACGCTCGCCCCCCGTGCTTGCACACTTGCCCCCCCCACTTGCACACTAGCCCCCCCCCCGGCGCTGTCACACCCGCACACCCCGGCTGTGTCTCACAGGCGCCGCTGGCACACTTACTCACGCCCACAAGCCCGGCACACCCACACGCATGCACACACACGTGCACACACATGCACACGCATGCACACACACGCTTGCACACGCCGCACAAGCAGCCACACAACACGCTCACCTGCATGCCCGCAGCTCACACACCCGCACATGCCCGCAGCCGGCACCGCTCAGCCACACGCACTCGTGCACTGTTGCACTCTCACGTGCTGTTGCACACTCATGTGCTGTCACACATTCACATGCCATCACACACCCGTGCACCATTGCACACACACACAGTCACACTCGCGCACCATCGCAGTTACTCACCATCACGCTCATGCACCATCGCACACTCTCACACTGTCGCACACCTACAGCCTCACTCACACTTAGCCACCAACCTGCTCTAACACTCACACTCACGTTCACACCCAGCCTCACACCTCACACTCGCCCTCACTCACAAGCTTGTACCTGCACACACTTGTTCACACCCCCCTCACACACTCACAGCCCCTCACAGTCCCACTCAGTCGTTCACCCTCACACTCACTCACACCCGTCCTTACACACTCACCCCCACCCCCACCCCCACTCACCCCCTCGCTCACTCTCACACTCACTCACACTCACATTCACTCACCCCCATACATGCACATCCTCACCCTCACTCTCACCCCCCTCACTCACACTCACTCTCACACTCCCTCACTCACCCCCTTACACACTCACACTCACTGTCACACCTCACACCCATGCACACCCACACCCACTCCCCCTCATTCTCACACTCACCCTCCCTCTCACACCCCTCACACCCACCCTCACCCTGTCACTCACACCCACCCTCCCTCTCACCCTCACTGTCACTTGCACACTCACCCCCACTCACCCCTCACTCACTCCCACCCTCACCCCGCACCCTCACTCACGCTCACCCCCACACTCATGCACTTATCCTGTCACCCCCACACTCACACTCACGCTCACCCAACACCCTTGCTCACCCCCTTGCTCACCCCCTTGCTCACACCCCCTCCCTCCCACACTCACTCCCACTCCCCCCACGACCTCACACTCGCCCCGTACACTCACTCCCACTCCCCCCACACCCACTCAGGCCCTCACCCCCACCCTTACCCTCACTCACACCCACACCCAGCCTCACTGCCCCCACACTCACACTCGCACTGTCACACACACCCTCACTCCCCCTCACCCCCCCCACTAACTCACACTCACACCTACCCTCACCCTCACACTCCCCCCACTCTCCCCCTCACACTCACACTCACTCATCCATCCTCTCACCCTCACACTCCCCCACCCTCACCCTCTCTCCCCACTCACACTCACAGTCCCCGACTCGCACTCGTCCCCACTCACACCCACTCACACTCACTCACCCCCCCTCACGCTCACCCCCCCGCACTCACACTCCCTCCCCCCCCGTCCCCCCGCCCCCCCCCAGCCGCCCCCAGCCCCCGCCCCGTCCCGGTTCCCGTCCCCCCGCGCCCCCCCGCGCCCCCCCCGCTCACCGAGGCGCCCCCCCAGCAGCGCTCCCCGCCGGTTGGTGACGTCGTGGAGCCGCCGCGGGGCCGACAGCGCCCCCAGGCAGCCCAGCATCGGGCCGGGACCGGCACCGGGCCGGGACACCGGGAACGGGACGGGAACGGGCACCGGGAACCGGCACCGGGCACCGGCACCGCCACCGCGGAGCGGCCCCGGCCCCGCCGCCACCGGGCCCCGGGCACCGGCACCGGGCGCGGCCCCGCTCGGCCCCGGCCCCGCCACGGCGGAGCCGCGGAGAGACCGCCCCGGGGGGGGGCGGGGCGGGGCGGGGGCACCGGCGCGGGGCGGGGGGCGCGGGGGAACCGGGGGGATCCGGGGGGACACGGCGCGACCGGAGGGACCGGGGGGGACAGGGGACCGGGGGAACCGCGACGGGACGGGGGGAGCGGGGGCGCTGGGACGGGGCGGGGGGGGGACGGGGGACACGGGGGGGGACAGGGATGGGGCCGTGGGGTACAGGGGGACCCGGGGACAGGGGGACCCGGGGGTGGGGACGGGGACGCGGGACGAGGGGGGCAGTGGGGACACGGGAGGACACGGCGTGTGGCACGGGGATGGGGGCAAGGGGACGGGGGTGGGGGCACGGCACGGGGCGTGGGGACACGGCGTGGGACACGGGACATGGGGAGGGACACGGGGACATGGGGAGGGACACGGGGAGGGACACAGGGTCCCCCAGTGGCCCCCTCCTGCTCTGCTCCAGCCGAGGCCCCAATTAAAGGCCCCAATTAATTAAAGGCCCCAATTAATTAAAGGCCCCAATCAGAGGCCCCGATTAACCCCACCCACGGGTAAGGGGGACCAGGACATACCCCCCCTGGTGCACGGCCCTTGCACGCTCCTGCACTTTGCACACCTTTGCACAGGGCCGCCCTGGAGGCAGCGGGCGGCAGGGCTCCGTGCAAAGGGGCCCAGGGTTGTGCAAGGCTTGCACGGGGGTGGTTTAGCGCAAGGCTTACACAAGGGGGCAGTGCAAGGCTTGCACAGGGAACGTGTTTCTGCAGAAGTGCAACACGGGCGTGAGTTAGTGCAAGGGGCGTGTTATGAGGGTGTTTCCGTGCACAGGTTGCATGAGGGCTCGGTGCAAGGATTGCACAGGGGGTTTCCGTGCAAGCACTGCACAGGCGTGAGTTAGTGCAGGAGCTGCACGGGGGGGGTTCTGTGCAAGGGTTGGGGGGGGGCTGTGGAAGTGTTGCACGGGGATGCTTTGGTGCAAGGGTCATGCAGAATGTTGGTGCAAGGGCTGCCCAGGGGGTTAGTGCAAGGCTTGCACGTGAGTGCCAGGCTTGCACGGGGACACGTATGCAAGGCGGTGGTGAGCAGCGCACGCTGAGCCACAGCCCTGTGCGCATGCAAGGGTTTGCACACTGGGTGCAGGTGGGCCTGGGGGGGGAGCTGCAGCAGGCCTCTTGCACACGCGTGTGCGAGGCCTCCCGAGTCACGCCGCCCCACCCCAGAGCACACTGGGAAGCTGGGAGTGACGCCAACGCCCGCGGTGCTCCCGGGGCACGCTGGGACACGGGGCCACATGCCAAGGGCCCCGGGTGCTCCCGGGGCACGACGGGACACGGGGCGTCACGCCAGCCCCGGGGCACGCTGGGACACGGGCTGTCACACCAGCCTGCGCGTGCACCGGGCCCTGCACCCGTGGCCGGGAGGCGCTGGGGGGCACAGGACCTCGCACGAGGCCTCGTGGGGCTGGGGGGTGTGCACGAGAGTGTGCAAGCATGTGCACATGCAAGACCATGCACGGGTGCATGAGTGTGCACAGGTGAGCAAGCATGTCTGCAAGATCACGTGTGTGATGATGGCGCACAAGTGTGGGGGCATGCACGTGTGCAATGCCTTGCACGCTGGTGGTGATGCAGAAGTGAGTGCACATCTGCGAGCCCGCATGAGCCTATGTGAGCACGTGTGAGTGTGCAAGCATGCCCACATGCAAGACCATGCATTGCACGATGCTGCACACGTGTGTCAGCATGCGTGAGCGTGCAGGTGTGCAAGACTACATGCACGCAGCAATGCACACGCATGTGATCATGCATGAGTGTGTGCACACCCCTGCCGTGCCTTGCAGTGCGTGTGCCCTCTGTGCGTTGCACACACACCAGGTGTGACCCCGGCACCAGCAGCCCCCCCTCACACCTCCCCGCCCCCCCAGGCACCCACGGGCAGCGCGGCCGCGATCCGCGTGGGGGCTGCCCCCCACGGAGACCCCCACCGGTGCTGCACGGTTCGGCACAGCCCCGCGGGGCCTGGCGCTGCACGGCCAGCTGTGGCTTTGCACAGCTTGGCACGGCTTTGCACAGCATCGTGTGGCTTTGCACGGCGTTTCATGGCACAGTTTTGCATGACATTGTACCACTTCGCATGACATTGCACGGCTTTGCATGGCGTCTCATGGCGTTGCATGGCTTTGCACGGTGTTTCATGCCACAGTTTTACATGCCATCGTACCGCTTTGCATGGCATCACACGGCTTTGCACAGCATCACGTGCCACGGCCCGGCATGTTGTTGTACCACCTTGCACAGCGTTGCACGGCTGTGCACAGCATTTCGTGCTATGGTTTTGCACAGCTTTGCTCCACTTTGCACGGCACTGCGTGGCTTTGCATGGCATTTCACGCCGCGTTTCAAAGCATTGCAGGGCTATATGTGGCATCGCACCACGTTACATAGCCTTGCACTGCTTTGCACGGCCACACATGGCTTTGCACGGCGTTCCACAGTTTTCCACAGCATTGCACAGTTTTCCACAGCGTTGCACAGTTTTGCACGGCATCGCGTGCCTTTGCACGGCTTTACACAGCATTGCACGCCTTTACACACACCCCCTGGGGGCCTGCCGAGGCGTGGCGCGCCGCAGAGCTGGGGGGGGCCGGCGGCACCTCCCGCCCGGGGGCCCTGGCGCCGCAGCACCGAACAAAGCCCCCATTGAGCTCGGGCGTCTCCAACCCAAATTTTTTCCATGACCACATCGCCCCCCCCTCCCTTCGGGGGGGTCCCCACCACCCCCACCCCCACCCCCACCCGGGCCCCCGCGAGGAGGGGGAGGAGGAGGCGGGGCCAGGGAGGGGCGTCGACCGCACGCCTTGCACACGCGTGTGCAACATCGGCCCCCACGTGCCCGGAGGGGCCTGGCGTGTGCAAGTGTCCTGGTCCCATGTCCCCGTGCCCCCCATATCCCCGTGTCCTGCTGTGTGTCCCCCACGCCTCCCCCATGTCCCCGTGTCCCCCCCACGTCCTGCCCGTGCCCCCCCTGTGTCCCCCTACCCCGATGTCCCCCCGTGTCACCCCCATCCCCCGTGCCTCCCCGTGTCCCCCCCGTGCCCCCCCCCCGCTCCCGTGGCCCCCCCGCCCCCCGTGACGGGGTGGGGGGGGTGCAGCTGCCTGCCCCCGACCCCGTGCATGCGTGGGAGCGCCCACGTGAACCCCCCCCCTCCCCCCGGCTGAGCCGGCTTTAGGCTATAAATACCCGGCCCGGGGGGGGGGGAGGCTCGGGGGGGGGGCAGCGCCATGGGGCTGGCGTGGCACGGCCAGCGGCTCCGCAGCCCCCCCTGTCCCCCACCGTGCCCCCCCCCCTGCTGCCACCCCCCGTGCGCCCCCCCCTGCTGCCCCCCCCCCTGCTGCCCCCCCTGCTCAGCCCCCTGCCACCCCCCTTGTCACTCCCCCTGTTGCCCCCCCCCGTGTCCCGTCCCCCCCTGCTGCCACCCCCCCAGCTGCTCCCCCCCGGGCTGCCCCTCGCCTTGCTGCCTCCCTCGTCACCCCCCCTGGTGTCACCCCCCCTGCTGCCGCCCCCCTTGTTGCCCCCCCCCCTGCCGCCCCCCCCCCTGCTGCCCCCCCCCGTGCCGCACCCCCGCCGTGCCCTGCTGCCCCCCCCCCCCAGCCTGCCCCCGGTGCCCTCTCGGGTGCCCCCCCCCGCCCTGCCGCCCGCGGCTCAGCATCGAGTGAGGGGGGCGCGGGGACCCCCCCGGGACCCCGGTGAGTGCGGGGGAAACTGAGGCACGGGCAGGGCGGGGGGGGGTGAAAGCCAGGGGGGAGTCGTGCAAAGCGGGAGGGGGCGTTTGCACGGGGATGGGGGGGTGAGGAGAGCTGGGGGCGATTGCACAGGGCTTGGGGCAATTGCACAAGGTGTTTGTCCCCAGACGGGGCATTTGCACAAGGTATGGGGCAGTTGCACGAGGCCCGGGGCAGTTACACCAGCACGGGGCAGTTACACGAGGCCCAGGAAAGGCGCGCGGGGCCGAGCGCCCCCGAGTGGAGTCGAACAGGCCCGAGTGGGACCGAGCGGGGCCGAGCAGGGCGGAACGGAGCCGAGCGGGGCCGAACGGAGCCGAGCGCGCCCGAGTGGAGCCGAACGGAGCCGAACAGGCCCAAACGGAGCCGAGCAGGGCCGAGCGCCCCCGAGCGCCTCCGAAAGTCCCCGAGCGCTGCCACGTGACCTCAGCCCACGTGACCTGGCGAACACGTGGCGCGCGCAGCGAGAGGCTCGCCCCCCTCCTTGAGCACGCGCATGCGCGCCGCCCTCCACACACCCCCCCCCCCCTTATCCGGGCGGGGTGGGCGGGGCGGGCGCAGGGCCCTCCTCACGTGACGCGCGCCAAGATGGCGGCGCCCGCGGAGGCTGCCGGCGCCAAGCGGAAGCGGAAGTGGGTGCGTGGAGGCGCCGGGGTGCGCGGCCGGTCCCCCCCGCTGAGGGGCAGGTGGGGGGGCTTGGGGGGGCTGGGGGGTTCGGGGCGGCCTGGGGGGGGGCCTGGTGGGTGGAGGAGGGGTCTGGGGGATTTGGGGGGACCTGGGTGGGGCTGGGGGGGGCTTGGGGGGCTCCTGGTGAATGTGGGGGGCCCTGGGGGATTTTTAGGGGCTTTGGGGGGGCCTGGGGGACTTTAGGAGGGTTCGGGGGGGGGTCTAGGGGCCCTGGGGGGCCTCTGGGCAATGGGAGAGGCCCGGGGGGGTCTGTGGGCCGGGGGGGTGTCAGTGGGAGGGTGTGTATGGGGGGGGTCAGGGGTGTGTATGGGGTGGGCCGGGGGGGCCGGGGGAGGCATGGAGGGGGTGAATGGTGTGGGGAGGGCGTTTGGGGCGGGGGGTCAGCAGGGGTGTGCATAGGGAGGGGAGCTTGGGGGAGTGTCCATAGGGCGGGGGGGGCTCTATGAGGGGGGGGGTGTCTATAGGGCGGGGGGGTCCAGCGGGGGGTGCACAGCTCAGTCCCACAGCCACCCAGGGGTGTGCAGAGCGGGGGGGTCGCCGTGTGCCCAGGCCGGGGCCTCCTCCCGCTGCCCCCCAGCCCCCTGCTGGCGCTCCCAGCCCATTGCCTCGGCATTGTCTCAGGGGGGTTACCGATCACCCACCTTACCCCCTTTTCCCCCCCCCACCCCGCAGCCGCCCCCGGGATGCCCGCGGGGCCGGGTGCGCCATGCTGCTCGCCGCCTACGCCGCCCTCGCCCTGCTGCTGGCAGCGGCGCTGGGGCTGGAGCTGGCCGCCCGCCGCTCGCGCCCCCCTGCTGCCGCCCCCCCCGGCGCCAACCCGGCCTTCGCCCGCTTCCAGCGGGGCTTCCTGCGTGGCTACCTGCCCGCACTGGCTGCCGACTGGCTGCAGGGGCCGTACCTGTACAAGCTGTACCAGCACTACGGCTTCGTGGAGGCGCAGATCGCCGCGCTCTACGTCTGCGGCTTCGCCTCCAGCGTCCTCTTCGGACCCGTGGCCGCCTTGCTGGTGGACGCGCTGGGCCGCCGGGCGTCGTGCGTGCTCTTCTCGCTGACCTACTCGGCCTGCTGCCTCACCAAGCTGTCCCGTGACTACCTGGTGCTGGCGGCAGGGAGGGTGCTGGGCGGGCTGTCCACGGCGCTGCTCTTCTGCGCCTTCGAGGCCTGGTACGTCCACGAGCATGTGGAGCACCACGACTTCCCGGCAGAGTGGGTGCCCGCCACCTTCTCGCGGGCGGCCTTCTGGAACCACGTGGTGGCCGTGGGGGCCGGGGTGGTGGCCAACGCTGCCGCCGAGTGGCTGGGGCTGGGCCCGGTGGCACCCTTCGTGGCGTCCATCCCGCTGCTGGTGCTGGCGGGCGCCGTGGCCTTGAAGGACTGGGACGAGAACTACGGCAAGAAGCGGGCGCTCGCCAAGACCTGCGCGGACGGCCTGCGGCGCCTGCTGGTGGACCGGCGCGTGCTGCTGCTGGGCACCGTCCAGGCGCTCTTCGAGAGCGTCATCTACATCTTCGTCTTCCTCTGGACGCCCGTGCTGGACCCCCACGGGCCGCCGCTGGGCATCGTCTTCTCCAGCTTCATGGCGGCCAGCATGGTGGGCGCCTCGCTGTATCGCCTGGCCGTCTCCCCGAGGTACCGCCTGCAGCCCGTCCACGTGCTCTCGCTCTCCGTCCTCGTGGGCTTCTTCTCCCTCTTCATGCTCACCTTCTCCACCAACCCCGGCCAGGAGAGCCCGGCTGAGTCCTTCGTGGCCTTCCTGCTCCTCGAGCTCTCCTGCGGGCTCTACTTCCCCGCCATGGGCTTCCTGCGGCGCAAGGCGATCCCGGAGAAGGACCGGCCAGGGGTGACGAACTGGTGTCGAGTCCCGCTCAACCTGCTGGCCTGCCTGGGGCTGCTGCTGCTGCACGGCGCCGACCGCGGGTCCGGCACCCGCAGCATCTTCTCCGCCTGCTGCGGCCTCATGCTGCTGGCGCTGCTCGCCGTCGTCGGCCTCTTCTCTGTTGTCCGCCACGATGCTGAGCTCCGGCTGCCAGCCCCGCAGGGCCAGCCTGATGCCCCTGAGCTGTGACGCAGGAGGGGGCCCCGGGGGTGCCGCTGGGGCCCCAGCGCGTGGTGTGGTGGCCCAGGGGGGAAGCCCGCCCGGCTGGTGACCCCCATGGCACCCCCCACCCTCGCGTCCTGCTGGGGACGGCGCTGGAAGCACACGGGGACGGAGCGCCGCAGGGTGAGTGCCCCCTGTGCAGCCCCGCACCCCTCATCTTCCCTTTTTCTAAAGAAAATAAAGCGTTCCCGCAAGTGCTTCCCCCGTGTGAGAAACACTCTGTAGCCAATAACGGGCTCAGGCCAGGATCTCAGGGAGGCAGCGCTGTTAGTGGCGACTGCGATGGCGGGCGTCCCCCAGGCAGGAGCGCCCCTACCAGTCACCCAGCACGGCGTAGGTTTATCGACTTTCTTTCGCGATGAGCCAGCCCTCCCCTGTTTCCCCATGGACTGGGTGCTGTGGGTTAACCCGGTCGGCAGCTCAGCACCACACAGCCGTTCGCTCACCCTCCCCCCTCCCTCTCTGGGATGGGGGAGAGAAACGGGAAAGTGAAGCCTGTGGGTTGAGATAGAGACAGTTTATTAGGACATAAAATTAATAATAATATGTACGAAACAAGTGATGCACAATGCAATTGCTCACCACCCGCGGACCGATGCCCAGCCTATCCCTGAACAGCCGGCCCCCCACCCTGTCTAGCTGCCCCTATAATCGTTCAGCACGACCCCAGATGGTATGGAATACCCCTCTGGCCAGTTTGGGTCAGCTGTCCTGGGTCCGTCCCCCCCCAGCTCCTGCTGCACCCCCAGCCTGCCCGCTGGCAGGACAGAGCGAGAAGCTGAAAAGTCCTTGGCTTGGTGTAAGCACTGCTCTGCAGCAATTAAAACACCAGCATGTTATCAGCGCTCTTCTCATCCTAACTCAAAACATAGCACCCTGCCAGCTACTGGGAGGAAAATTAACTCTGTCCTAACTGAAACCAGGACATGGGATACTCCAGGTTCACAACCTATCTGGTGCTTCACAGACAATGCATGGCCTTCAGTTGCGGGCCTGTTACTTTTCAAATTTCATTTGGCTTTTTACTCTTTGAAGTGGTAATGTTTTTTCACTTACCTGACTTGACTTGACACCGTGTTTTTTGCCGAGTTGCTCTAAGGATTCTGGTTGTCTGCGTTTTACAAGCTCTGCTAAGCTCCCGTACCGCTGCAAGCACATCTCCATGCCACCTTCCTTCCCTCTAAACAATGTAACTCTGCAAAAACAACAGGTTTATTCCCACACCCCCACTTATTTTTTTTTGTATCGCGTTCCCTCCCTGCGCTCAGGACCCCCCCATTGCAGGGAGTCCTTACCTGCCCCCCCTGTGCATGGGGTCCCAACTTGTCCCCCCAGTTACACAGGGTCCCTACACGCCCCCCGCCCCGCTTACACAGAGTCCTTACAAACCCCCACCCCACGTTACAGGGGGTCCCAACTTGCCCCCCCCCTTACACGGGGTCCCCATATTCCCTCCTCCCATTACACGCACCGCCCCCCGCCGTGCGCATGCGCGGAGCCGTGCGAGGACTACAAGTCCCGGCGTGCCCCGCGCGGGGCGGCCCGTCCTGATTGGCTGCGGCGCGGCTATTTGAACGGGGCGCGCGGCGGAGACCGCGCCCGTGCCTACGGGAAGCGGCAGCGCGGGTGAGGGGGTGCGGGGGGCTCGGGCTGAGGGGCCCGGGGGGGGCCTGCAGGGCCTCGGAGGGGGGCATCGGGGCTGGGGGCTGTAAGGTCGGGGCGGGGGGGCTTGAGGGTGTCCTGAGGGGCCGGGGGGGGCCTGCAGAGCCTGGGGGGCGGCTGAGGGGCAGGGGGGTCTCTGTAGGCCCCTTGGGGGGCTGAGGGGCAGGAGGGGGGGCACTGCAGGGCCGGCGGGGGGGTATGAGGGGTTGGGGGGGGTCCTGCAGGGCCTAAGGGGGGGGCTGAGGGGCGGGCGCCAGGGCCTGGTGGGGCCCTGCAGGTCCTGGGGGAGGCCGAGAGGTGGGCCCGGGGACAGCCCTTCTGGCTTGGGAGGGGGCTCTGAGGTGGGGCTGGGGGGGCCTCTAGGAACCGGGGGGGTCTTCGGGGCTCTAGAGGGGTGTAGGGGTTGAGGCCTGGTGGGGGGTATGTGAGCAGACCCGGGGGGGTTGGGGGCCCTGAGGCCTGAGGGGGGAGCTGGGGAGGGGGTTTGGGGGGCGCTCTGAGCACTGAGGGGGCTGCGGAGCAGTTCTGGGAGCTGCCCCCAAGCAGCAGGGGCTGTGGCAGGGATGTAAACCCGGGGGGGTGGGGCTGTGAGCACCAGGCCCCCCAGCACCCCCTTACCCTCCCAGCCCACCTCACCCCCCCCCCCCCCCGCTGCCCCCCAGGGCTGCCATGAAGCACCTCCGGGGCGCTGATTTTGTGGCGCGCACCGCCAGCAGGGAGGGCACTGAGGTGCTGCTGGCGGAGCTGTCGGTGAGTTGGGGGGGGGGGCCCAGCACTGCACGAGGGCTGGGACCTGCTGCTGGGGGGCCAAAACTCTCTTTCCATCTCCCCTCCCTCCAGCAAAGCCTCTCCCGCCCCCCGGGGCCGCCGGACGCTGCGCAGAGCACAGTGTGCGACCGAATCCTGCGAGCCTGCGTGCAGCGCCTGGGTGAGCTGGGGGGGGAGCCAGGGGGCTGCCCCGAGCATGCCACCAGCCTGCTGGGGCTGGCTGAGGTGGCCTGCGGGGGCTACGTGGCCTCAGCCACCCCCCCACCATCCCCCCTCTACCTGGAGAAGATCCTCTACCACCTGCTGCGCAACGCGGCTGCCGGGGGCTGCGGTGCTGCCCGCGAGCGAGCGGCCGAGCTCCTCCTCGCCCGCCTGCGCGCCCCCCAGCCCAGCCGCTCATCCCGCACTGACTTCGCTGCCATCGCCCGCAGCGGCTTTGTCGTGCTGTGGAACGGGGCGGACGGCCTGGGGGGCCGCCTGCGGGCCCTGCGCTTCCTCCTGCTGCTGGAGGATGAGGAGGAGGGCGCCCTGCTGCCGCTGGAGCCGCCCTTCTTCACCTCGCAGACGGCGCGCCAGGCGGCCGCCGCCACACTCTCCGAAGCTCCCCGCGTGCCACCCTCGGCCTTGCTGGGCCAGCAGCTCGGGGGCTGCCTCCTCACCCTGCGCCGGGACACGCCATGGCCCCCCAGCCTGCCGCAGGCCTTCTGCTTCTTCGAGCTGGCGTTGGAGCAGTGCCGGCAGCTCTGCAGGAGCGGCTGCTACGGCGAGGCGGAGGAGGCGGCGGAGGATGCCCGCCGCTTCTTGGGCGGCTCCGGGGTGCCGCTGGGCAAGCCCCTGGGCCTCCTGGAGGCTGCGGTGAGGCTGAGCCGGGCGCTGGCCGAGGGCTCGAGGCCGGCAGGGCCCCATCTCTCGCAGGCGGCAGCGGCGCTGGGCGGCGCAGCCGAGGCCTCGGAGCGTCTCCTGCGGCTGCTGGCTGAGGGCTGCCAGCTTGTGGTGTTGGCCCTGGGCGAGCACACCAAGAGGAGCCCACGGCAGCCCCTGGGCCGCGAGGACGTGCTCGGCCTCTACGCCTTTGTGGAGGGGCACTGCCATGTCCTCGGCCAGCTGCTGCAGAGGGTGAGGCTTTGGGAGTAGGGCTAGCGCCTAATGAGGGCTCTCCCGCTAATTGGAGTGGCCGGGGCGGGGGCTGTAATCTCACTGGTGGCCGCGCAGTCACCTCCTGCATTCTGCAGGTTCCCCCCGACGGCGCGAGGCAGAGGCTAGCACTGAAGCAGCTGCTCTACCACAGCCTCCAGCTCTTCACCAGCGTGGCGTACGACGCCTTCCAGTGCTCCCAGGTACCAGAAGCAGCGGTGCCAGTCCCTGGGGGAGCTCCAGGGGCTGCTCGAGCCACCCCAGGGGTGCTTCTGCAGTCCCCAACAGCCACCGTGTCCCCTGCAGGCAGCCGGGTGGCCAGGGCTGGAGCGGCTGACATCAGGCTGCCGGGGCACCGTGGCGCGGATGCTGGAGGCGCTGGAGGGGCTCCCCGACGCCGAGCGAGCAAAGTACCTCGATGTCACCGGTCAGTGTCCCCACACCTGGCTGCCTGGGGCGAGCATGCTCACGCAGCTCACTGCTGGCCCCTCTTTGCGCCCCTGGGAGCGTTTTGGGGGGCACCAATCAGGGGTGGGCTCCTCGGCCACCTGCAGTGCCTGGCTGGGATGAGGAGGATGGGGGATGTTGAATTTGCAGCACATCTTTAATGTTTCTCTCTTCCCTGCAACAGCATCATGCACATTTAAGCTGGCCTACATCTTCTACAACCAGAACCTTCACGAGGAGGCCAGCTCCGTCTCTGAGTTCTTCTGCCAGACGCTGGAGATGACGGATGCTTACAAATACTCGGAGGTCCCCCACGAAAGGGTGAGCGGTGTCCTGACCTTCTCAGCCCAAAGGGGGCCAAAGGCTTTGAGCTGTGGCCTGGGGGAGCGAAGGAGAGGCTGGGGAGCGGCTGGCTTCCCCCGGGAGGGGAAGAGGCTGCAGCTCGGCAGGCAGGCAGGGCACCGAAGCCGCTCCTCCGCGCTCTCTCTGCAGCTGCACAGATGCTTCAGGCTGCAGGTGGAAAGCTACCGAAAGCAGGGCCGGCTGGAGAGTGCCCTGGCCTCTGCTGTGCAGTGGCTGGCGGCGCTGCGGGGCCGCCTCGTGGAGCTGCTGGCCGAGCCCATCTCTCTCTGGGTCCGAGTGAAAACCGACGCCGTGAAGCATGGAACTGAGGAGCTGCGGCTGAGGTGAGGGAAGCCTGGCGCTGCCCCACGCCTGGGGGTGCCTCAGGGGGTTCTCACGAAGCCGTATTGCCGAGCCGGGCTCTGTGCGGAGCCCCCACGCGGCCCCCCCGCTCCACCAGGACCCTGAAGGAAGGCTTGGAGGGGCGCTACCCGGACGCGGGGACCTTGGTGGCCGTGCTCTTCGCAGAGCTGAAGGCGTACAAGGCCGTTCGTGCCGACACGGGGCAGGAGCGCTACAATGTCCTCTGTGACCTGCTGGAGATCTGCTCGGAGGAGAGCGGCCGCCTGCACGAGCGCGCCGTCGGCTTAATGGAGCTGGCACAGGTCTTGTGCTACCACAACTACGCCCGGCAGACGGACTGGTGAGTGCGCTGCCATGCCTGCGAGCCTGTCGTCCGTCCCTGCAGGCCCCTGGGGGGCTCTCGAGGGCCCTCAGCTAGGTTTAAGGGTTCGGGGTCACATCGCCCTGGCTGGTTTGGGTGCTGGTGATGTCCGCTCCTCCTCTTAAGGTGCGTTTTGGGGTGGAAGGCTGTGTTTTAACCCCTTTCTCTGACAGCTCCGCACTGGACTCGGTGCGCGAAGCCTTGCGGCTGTTGGAGGCGGTGCCCAGGAGCGCCCAGAACCAGGATCAGCTCCTCGATGACCGGGCACAGGCTCTGCTCTGGCTCTACATCTGCACACTGGAGTCCAAGCTGGAGGAGGTGCGTGGGGAGACGTGACCCCGCAGCTGCTGGGGTCATCCTGGGGGTCCCGCAGTGCTCCCCAAATGTCACTGCTGCCTTTACCCTGCCGCAGGGCATAGCGAGGGAGCAGAGAGCCAAGGCTCAGGGGCAGAAGAACCTGGATGACTTCGAGCCCAATGACCTCAACTACGAGGCGGGGCTGCAGGAGAAGGTCCTGTACGACGGCATTTCCTTCAACCTGGCGACAGAGTCGGGTGAGCGCGGTGGGTTCGGGCTGTTGGCGCTGCAGAAAAGGCTCCTCCAGAGCACCCGGTTTTGGGGTGGGAGCAGGGTTCCCCTCTGTGGTTTAACCCGGTCGGCAGCTAAACACCACACAGCCGTTTGCTCACCCTCCCTCCACCATCCCAGAGAGAGAGGAGAGAATTAGAAAGAAATGAAAGCTTGTGAGTTGAGATAAAGACATTGTATTAGCACAGAAAGAAAGGAAAATAATAATAGTGATGATAATACTGAAAATAATGTGTACAAACAAGTGATGCACAATGCAATTGCTCACCACCCGTGGACCGATGCCCAGCCTATCCCTGAACAGCCGGCCCCCCACCCTGTCTAGCTGCCCCTATAATCGTTCAGCATGACCCCAGATGGTATGGAATACCCCTCTGGCCAGTTTGGGTCAGCTGTCCTGGGTCCGTCCCCCCCAGCTCCTGCTGCACCCCCAGCCTGCCCGCTGGCAGGACAGAGCGAGAAGCTGAAAAGTCCTTGGCTTGGTGTAAGCACTGCTCTGCAGCAATTAAAACACCAGCATGTTATCAGCGCTCTTCTCATCCTAACTCAAAACATAGCACCCTGCCAGCTACTGGGAGGAAAATTAACTCTGTCCTAACTGAAACCAGGACACCCTTCCCAAGGAAGGGGGGGGAGGGCAATGGGGGAGGTGTGGGGAGGGAAGCGCCGGCCGGGAGATGCCTGCTGGCACGCCTGGCTGTGTCCTGGTGCCGCTGCCAAGCGGCTCAGCCCCGTGCCATGCCCTCAGCCCAGTCCAAGAGCCTGGACGAAGCCTTGGCCTTGTGGAAGCAGCTCCTGGTCTCCGAGGGTGTCCCAGCTGTGCGCAGCCCTGAGCAGACCGTGGCCTCCCTGCTCATCACAGCGTCTCTCTACAGGCTGATGGCCAAGGTAGCACTGCTGGGGCTGCCAAGGGGGGGCAGTGGCCTGCCCCCAGCATCATCCCTCGACACACCCATGGGTTTTTCTCACCCCCAGCCTCTGCAAGCCATGGAGAGCTACCTGCTGGTCCGAGCCCTGTGCGGCGCGCTTGGGGACAGCCTGGGCATGGCCAGTGCCCTCTGCCAGGTCACCAAACTGCTCCTCCAGCTCGAGTGCCACAGCTACGCCGAGGCAAGGCCCATAGGGGAGCAGCAGGGAGGGAGGGCAGCTCAGCTTGTCCCCGTAGCCCCAGCCCTCACAGGCTTGTTGGCTTCCAGCTCTTCCTGGAGGAGACAGAGTCCTGCTTGCAGAAAGCCGACAGCGGCAGCGATTCCTACCTGTTGCTGCAGCAAACCTGCCTGATGCTCCGCAGCCAGCTGTGCTGCGCCAGCAACCAGGTGGGTTTCCCCAGAAACCCTTTTCTGCCTCGTGTGTGGCGTTAGGGGGCAAGAGGAGACCTTAGCGGCTCTGTCTGCAACCTCTCACTGGCGGCCTGCACCCACTTTAGCCCTGGAGATGCTCCACGCGGTGACTGGTGCCTCCTTTTTCCCCTCTCTGCTGCCTCCTGCAGATTGAGGAGGGCCTTGTCCTCCTGCTGGAGGTGCTCCAGAACCCGGCTCTGCAGAAGGTGGCCAAGGTGTGGTACATGCTCCGAGCCCACGTCCTGCAGCTCACCGCCGTCTACCTCAGCCTGCCGCCTGCCCGCCTCTCGCCAGAGCTCAGGCAGCGTGTCTCTGTGCAGGGTGAGCCGCTGGGGCGCTGGAAACCCTCCTTGTGTGCGGGCAAAGCCCTGCGGAAACGCGGCTGTCCCCCGAAACAGCCCCGTTTTGGGGCTGGAGGTGGGTGCCGGGGGGTCAGCCCCGACACTCACGGCCGTCCTGGTGCAGGGTGGAAGACTCCTGAGACAGCTCTGGCCGAAGCCTACAAGCTTTTCCGCAGCATCATCCTCCTCCTGGTGGGCAGCGACGTGCTGGGCGCCCAGAAGCCGGCGGCGGAGGCGCAGTTCATGGATTGCGGTGAGGCACCGGTGCCGCGGGTGGGAGGACGTGGGCGCATCCCCCCCAGGGGGGAGCAGCGCTGGTCACCAGCCCTGTCCTGCGGCGCAGGGGACAACGTGCTGCAGAAGTGGCAGGTGCTGGCTGAGGTGCTGGGCTGCACGGAGTGCCTGGTGGCCCTGCTCGGCCGCGCCGAGGTGGTGTGCAGGGCCAAAGCCTTCTGCCTGGAGGCCGTCAGGCTGGCCACGAGGCTGCAGGCAAGCCGGTGGTGAGTGATCGTGCGGGGGGTGGGGGTGGGGGGTGGCCATGGCACTGGTCCTGGCCCCGGGGGGCTGCCTGGTGGCCCTGGGGGGGGTGGTGTCCTGGTGGCCTCGGGGTGGGAAGTGTCCTGGTGGCCCCAGGGGGGCTGTCGGGGTGCCTGGTGGCCCTGGGGGGGTGGGGTGCCTGGGGGTGCCTGGTGGGGTTGCCAGGAGGTCCCAGGGCAAGGGGGTGCCTGGTGGCCCCAGGGGGCGCCTGGTGGCGGTGTCCTTGCCAGCTCACCCATGAGCTCGTTCCCTGGTGCACGGTGCTGGAGCTGTGGCAGCAGGTGGTCTCTGAGGGCTGTCTTCCCCCCTTCCCAGGTGCGTTTCCTTTCTGGTGCTGAAGGCGCAGCTGGAGCTGCAGCAGAGCGACCTGGAGCTGAGCCACGCGGACCTGCAGCAGGCGCTGTTCCTGCTGGAGTCCAGCACTGGTGAGTCCCGGCTCCAGGCTGGGAGCGGGACTGGGAGCAGGGTGAGCCCCCGGCCGTGCTGGTGGAGCCGCAGCCGGGACCCTCCTGGGAAGCAGAAGCTGTGGTGCTGGCTGCCCGCATTCCTTCCCAAACTGCTCTGCCTGCAGAGTTCGACACCGCTGAGAAACAGCAAGGCCCCATGAGGATCCTGCCTAGGAAGGGCAGACCGGAGGGCAGGAGGCAGCAGGACCCCAGCTCTGAGCCCCCCGGGGAGGACGAGGGCTTCCTGAAGGGCCCTGCGCTGGAGTTCGTGGCCATGGTGAGCGGGCTGGAGAAGGCGGCCGCGCTCAGCTCCTCGCCGCAGCTGAAACCCAAGCCGAGGAGGAGGCTGGCCTTCCTCGCCCACCCCGCTGCCTGCCCCTGCTCCCTTTGCTCCGACCTGGCCCTCTCGACCCTTTGCCTCCGCTGGCTGCTCGCCTGCGCCCAGGGCGAGCTGGCAGCGGGCAGTGCGGCCGAGGGGCTGGGCCTGATCCTGGCCACCCTGCGGCGCTGTGGCGCCGTGGCCGCTCGCTTCGCCACCCTGCTGCAGGACAAGCTGGGCAGAGGCGGGGATGTGCCTGTGCTGGAGCTGCTGGATGACCTGGTGGCCACTGGCTACGCCGCGCTGGCCCTTCACAGCCTGGCCAGCCCCCGGCCCCAGGAGGAGCTGCCGGAGCAGCTGGAGGCCGGTTTGTCCTTTGTGGCGTCCTGCAGACCCCACCTGCCCAGCCTCGAGGTCTCCAGGGCCAGCCTCCTGCTTGCCAAAGCCGTGGCTGCCGTTTGCTGCCTGGCCACCAAGCACAGCGGATCCGTGGCCGCTATCTTCGCCACCCCTTGGGCTTGGCAGCCGCTCCCCCCGAGTCCCACCGAGCCCAACGTGCCAGCAGCCATGCTCAAGACGGAGAAGGCTCAGCCCCAGAGGGGCAGGAGCAAGGCGGCGCCGGCAGCGTCCTCGCTGCCCAAGCCCAAAGCGACGAAGACCCGGAGAGCAAAGCTCCCAGCTGTGGTGGATGCCAACCAAGCCTTCGTGCTCAGTGACTCCGAGGCTGAGCTGGCAGTGGCGCCTTGCACCCCGTGCCACAAAGCCTGTCCCCCCGCCAGGGCCCATGCCCGGAGGGCTGCAGCAGCCCCCATGCCCAAAGCCAGAGCGAAGAACCAGAGAGCGAAGCCCCCGGCCGCGGCGGGTGCCAACAACATCTTTGCTTCGGGCGACTCCGGTGCCGAGGTGCCCCCCCATCGTGATCCGGCCAGCGGCAGTGCCCCGCACCCCGCACCAGGTCTGTGCCCCTGCCAAGGCATGGGGCTGGGGGGCTGCAGCTGCCCTGCACCCCAGGGCTCCCTTCACTGTGTTCAGCGACTCCTCGCCGCCGCTCAGCAAGTCCCAGCTCCTGAAAGCACCCAAAGCCCGCAGGAAGGCGAAGTCTCGCCTGCCGGTAAGTGGGGAGGGAGGCGAGGCGGCCCCGAGAGGCAGCTGCAGCCCCGCCACGTCCACGTCCCGCTGCTGCAGGTGATGTTCAGTGACGACAGCGACACCGAGGATCCTAAATTGGGGCTGACCCCAGCAACCGGCAGAACCCTGGGTCCCAGCCGCAGGACGCTGCAGTCAGCATCCGTCTGCCGGAGAGCTCTGCTCCCCAAACTCTCGGGGATGGAGGGCTCCCAGCTGAGCTCCTCAGAGGACAGCAGCAGCAGCGCCCAGCCCCAGAGAGGGCGCAGGGCTGCGGGCACAGAGGAGAAGAGGCAGCGGGTGACCCGCAGGGCTCCAGGCAGGAGAGCCAAGGAGGAGCGGGAGCTTCTGAGAGCCATCGAGGAGGAGAAGGCAGATGAGGAGCTTGACATCAGCTTCGAGCTCTTGCGAGCCTCCAAGGAAGAAGAGGGAGCCGCAGGTGAGCTGTGGAATGGGGACTCACTGGGAGCCTTCAAGCGCCCCGAGCTGTCATGTAGTCACCGCTGTCCCCAGCCCCGGGGACCAAACAGCTCCGTCTCTCCCCACAGGCAGCATCCAGCCGCCCAGGCGCAGGCAGGAGGCTGCGGACGGGGAGCACGAGGTGCTGCGGCGCGAGGCCACTGAGCATGTCCCGGCAGGGTGGTGGCCGGGCAGCGGGAACCCCCTGTGCCTTGATGCCCTCTCCACTGCCCTGCTGGCTGTGGGAGGTGAGGGAGTGCGGGGACACGTCTCGGGAGCGGGGAACCGCGGCGTGGGAAGAGGCAAACAGCAAAGCTGGGGGCACCTCTGCCAAAGCATGTCCTTAAAGGGCAAACACCCTACAAGTGGAGGGGAAAGCAGCAGAGGGAGAGCCAAGGTGGCCGCGGGCTCGCTGCCTGATCCTAGTGGTGTTGCTTTGCCCCCTCCAGATGTTTCCTTGCTGGACACTGCCTGCGGGTTCCTGAAAGCTGCCTTCAACTGCATCAGTCACTGCCCGCCTGGCACGCTCTACAGCCAGCTCTGTCAGCTCCTGGCTCTGGCCACGGGTGACCAGGACCCCATCTCCACCGCCTATCTGCTGTCCGAGTCGGTCTCCGTCACCATGCGCCATCAGCTGCTCAGCATCGTCCACAGGAAGCTTCAGTAGGTCCCACGCCTCCCTGCTGGAGCCTTGCTGAGAAGGCGAAGGGGCTCAGCCAAACCCAGAGCCCTGGAGGGGTTGGTTTGGAGCAACGTTCCCCCCCCACAACCGCCTCTCCCGCTGTAGCAAACTGAAGAAGTCGGCGGCAGACGCGGCTGAGCAGCTCCGAGGGCTCTCCCTGCAGGAGGACGCTCCCTCGCGCGTTCACCACCTCGCCAAGCTCCAGAACCTCTTTGGCTTCAGTCCCACGGGTCTGGGGCCCCAGGAGCTCAACGGCTTCAGAGAGAAGCTGCAGCAGATCCCTGCAGGTGAGGGCTGATCCAAACAGAGCCCCGGAGGGTGCTGCCTGATGCCTTGGCCTCTCCTGAAGGTCTGGGAGTGACTTTTTCAGGAGTGACTGTCTGCGTGTTGACCCTTGTGAGCATCCAGCTCTCCTCCGTGGAGGACACGCTGCTGCTGACGCGGTTGGAGAGGGGCAGCACTCCCATCACTGTCCGCATCCCGACTGCGCTCACCAAGGTGAGGGAAGGGCTAGGAGTGGAGCAGCCAGGACGAGCCCGGGGCTGGAATCACGGCTCCCTTCCTCCCCCAGGCCCCGCTGAGCTCGGTGCTGAGCGACTTCGACACCATCCAGAAGGAGCAGAAGGAAACCAGCAGCTGCACCAACAAGCGAGACTGGTGGCTGTGCCGCTCCGAGCTGGACCGCAGGATGAAGGTAGGCGAGAGGCACCCGGTGCCCCCCACACCTGGGGGTGACACTTGGACCCCCCTGTGATTCTGTCATCTCTCGCAGAGCCTCATCGAGACCCTGGAGACGGAGGTGCTGGGCTGCTGGAAGGGAGCGCTGCTCCCCACCAGTCAGGAGCCCGCCCTGGCTGAGGAAGCCGCCCACCTCTTTGCCCAGCTCCATCCCTGCGGCTGGCGGGGCTTGGACCTGGCGCTGCTCAAGGTGCTGAGCTCCCCGGGCTGGGGCAGGGCATGGGGGGAGCTCTGCCTCCGCTCACGCCTGCCCCTTGCCGCAGGTCGTGCTGAACGCTGCTCCCCTCCTCGCCCCTGCTGACGTGCGAGCCCTGGCCGTGGGGCTGTGCCCGGCGCAGCCCTGCAAAGCGCAGCTCCTCCTGCAAGAGGCTCTGGAGAAGCGGAGGAGCTGCCCCCAGGCGCCTGGCGGCTCCCTTGTCCTTGTGCTGGATAAAGTGAGAGCCTGCCCCTGCCGCTTCTCCCTCAGCTCGGACGTTCGCTGCGTCACTCACGCCTTCCTCTCCTTCCTCCTCCTCCTCTTCCCCCTGCAGCACCTGCAGAAGCTGCCCTGGGAGAGCATGGCGTGCCTGCGCACCCTGCCCGTCACCCGCCTCCCGTCCCTGCACTTCCTCCTCAGCTACAGCCTGGCACAGAGGGTGAGTGGAAGGGGGGGACCCTGGCTCTGCGTGGGGCTTGGGACCCCTCGAGGCTGGTGCTGGGCTGGGGCTGACTTGTGATTTTTTTTTTTTTTTTTTTCCTTCCTTCTCCCCCCCCCCAGCAGGCAGGCTCTGTGCTGTGCCGTGGCATCAACCCCACCAGGACCTTCTACATCCTCAACCCCCAGAACAACCTCCCGAGCACCGAAGAGCGCTTCCGGAGCTGGTTTGAGAGGTGAGGAGCAATTGGGACGCACAGAGTGGGGAAGAGGGGGGGGAGTCCATGTCCGCTCCCCCCTTTCTATGACTTCTCACCTCCTCTCCTGCAGCGAGCAGGGCTGGAGTGGAGTCACAGGAGCCATCCCCAGCCAGGAGCAGATGCAGGCAGCGCTGCTGGAGCACGACCTCTACATGTGAGTGCCCGTGACAGTGCTGGGCCATGCCATCGTGCTCACCCTGCTCACCCTGCTCTTGTTCCTGGCAGCTATGCGGGGCACGGGGCGGGCGCCCGCCTGCTGGATGGGACGGCCATCGCCCGGCTGGACTGCAGCGCTGTGGCCCTGCTCTTCGGCTGCAGCAGTGCCGCACTGGCTGTGCGCGGCCGCCTCGAGGGCTCTGGTATCATCCTCAAGTACATCCTGGCCGGCTGGTGAGGCGAGGAGAAGGGGGGGGTGGCTTTTGGGGGGCAGATGGAGTCTTTGCCCCATTCCCTTCTTGCCTCTTTTTTGCCCCACTCCCCCCTCGCTGCTTTTTATTGCCCCCCTCCCCTGGCTTTTTCCTGTGCTGGTAAGCAGTAAGAATTCTCCTTGTCCTCCTCTCAACCCCGATCACTCTCATCTGACTGATCTGGTGCTGGAGAGGCGACGGGGGGGGGGGGGGGGGGGCGGGGCGTGGCACCCAGCTCTGCTGGCCTTAACACCCTTTTTTCTCCCAGCCCCCTTGTCCTGGGGAACCTGTGGGACGTGACCGACCGTGACATCGACCGCTATGCCGAGGCGCTGCTGCAGGGCTGGCTGCGGGCAGGCACCGGTGCCCCCCTCCTGCACTACGTGGCCCAGGCACGCCAAGCCCCCCGCCTCAAGCACCTCATCGGGGCCGCCCCTGTCGCGTACGGCCTGCCCGTGTGTCTGCAGTGACACCCCCTGTCACCCCCTGGCGTACCCCTTGCCCTGGGGAGGCAGCTGGGGGCTTTCCTACTCTTTTAATTTATTTTAATTCCGCTGGGTTTTATGTTCTGAGGTAATAAAGCTGTTCCCCTTGAACGTGGGTGGTGTACGCTTGTATCACGGACTCACAAAAGCATGAGGTGGGAAAGGACCGATGGGCTTCTCGAGTCCAGCCATCCTCCTCGCGCCACTACTCCCCATTAAGCTACTCCATCCTAACTCCTATCCCGTAGCACCACCTCCATGCACTTCCTGAACACCCCCAGGGACGGTGACTCCACCGCCTCCCTGGGCAACCCCTCCCAACGCCTGACCACTCTTTCTGCGAAGAAACATCTCCTAATTTCCGACCTGAACCTCCCCTAGCACAGCTTGAGGCCATTCCCTCTGGTCCTTAAGAAGAAGGCCGACCCTAGCTCCCCACAGCTTCCTTCCAGGGTGTAGGGACCATTGAGGCCTCCCCTCTTCTCCAGTCCCCTTTGTCCCCTGTCCCACAACTGGACCCTTACTTTTCTGAGGGGTCCCCTGCTGCCAGAGGTGTCTCAGAGCCCCCCCTTTCACCCTTGGTTTGTGAGGGAGACCCCGGGCCTCCCTCAAACAGTTGGGGGGGGGCTACTTGGTGTGCCCCCCATGGCTCAGAGGAGCTCCCTCTGCAGTGAGGATTCAGCCTCCGCTCCTGGGGGGCTGCACCTTTGGGTGCCCCCTCCTGGGGGGCGGCAACTTCTTTCCTTTGGGGGGGCAATGGGGTGCTGCCCCCTGGACTCCCCCTCTTTCTGGGACCCGGCACAGTCCCCCCTCTGCTACCCCCCCCCGGCCCCTGCTGCCTTTGCGGGTCCCCGAAACTTGGGGGGCGCGGGGGGGGTCCCGGGGGTCCTCCGGCCGCCGGGGGGCGCTGCGGGGCGGGGAGGCGCGGCCGGGCCCAAGATGGCGCAGGCCGTGAACGTGGCGGAGCTGAGCCTGCCGCAGCTGGAGGTGCTCAAGGGGCAGCTCGACCAGGTGGGGCCGGGGGGGGCTTGAGGGGCACAAAGGGGGCTGGGGGGGGGGCCAGGAGGGGTTGTGGGGCCCGGGAGGAATGTGGGGGCCTGGGGGGAGGTGTGTGGGGCGAGGCTGGGCCTGGAGGTTTGGGGGGGGACTTTTGCGGCCCCAGGGGGGCTGTGGGGGCCTGGAGGAATCTGTGGGGCACAAGGGGGGCTGTGGGGCTTACGGGGAGTGTGTGAGCCTGGGAGGAGGTGTGTGGGGCCAGGCTGGGCTGTGGGGCCCAGGGAGGATGCGTGGGGCCGGCTCGCCCACAGGAGCTGCGCAGCCGGGTGCTTCACGCCCGACGTCCCCCAGTCCCGTTTCCGCAGGGGGCACGGCTGGGGACAGCCCCCACTTTGGTGCCCTCCCCGGGACGAGGCCGTTCCCCTCCTGCTCCCCCTGTGCCCATCCCTCTTGGGCTCCAGGGCTCGCCCTCTGATCTCCCGTGGCTGGTTTGGGGCCGTTCCCAAAAACCAGCTCCGGAAGGGACCCTGCGGACCCAGCCCCACGAGGGCCCCCTCCGGCCCTCGGGTCCCCTCCAGCCATCCCCCCGCGGCCGGGCCGCGCGCTCTCTCCCAGGAGGTGGAGTTCCTCTCGTCCTCCATCGCCCAGCTCAAGGTGGTGCAGACCAAGTATGTGGAAGCCAAGGACTGCCTCAATGTCCTCAACAAAAGCAACGAAGGCAAGTGGGACCCCGAGGGGCCGATTTCCTCCCTCCTGGCTTCACCAGCTCTGTATCTCGCTCAAAGTCACCTGGGGCACAGAGGCAGCAACCTCTGTCCTTCGGGGCTCCCCTTGCCCTGGTGCTCACATGTCTCTGCTTGCTCTCCCACAGGGAAGGACCTGCTGGTGCCGCTCACCAGCTCCGTATCCTTTGCTGACCCCACACCATTAACACCCCGGGGGTCTTTAGGGCCGTCGGTTCCATCCCTCAGTGCTGTTGATCCAGCACAAACCTGCGCTGGTGGCATGGCGCGGTGCTGCCAGCGCCCCGGCTCTGCCCTGGCTCGGGGCTTTGCTCTGGGAGGTGCGTAACCATCCTGGTCCCCTGCTTTCCCTGACCGCCCCCGCCAGATGTACGTTCCTGGGAAGCTCTCGGACGTCGAGCGTGTCCTGATCGATGTTGGAACCGGCTACTACGTGGAGAAGGTGAGGGGTGAGCGCCGGGAGTGCCACAGGGCGGTTTGGCAATTGGGGAACTGCTCCCGTGCCTGTTTGCACCAACGGCCATTGGGTTGGGGCCGTTGGGGCTGCTGCTTCCCCATGGCGCAAGCAGGCTGATTTCTGAGCCCCGGAAGGGCAACGGGGCTCCCAGCGGGGTGCTCAGCACCTTTGCACGCCCCTGGGGGCTGCGCTGGTGTGCGCAGAGCACGGGCTTGGCCCCGGAGCAGCCGCCTTTTGGCGGCAGGTGATGAACGGGGCTGCCTCCGGCTGCGGCGTGCAGGATCTCAGCGCCCCGAGGCCGCTGTTGCCCTTTATCCGCTCAGACGGCAGATGATGCCCGAGACTTTTTCAAGCGGAAGATCGACTTCCTGACCAAGCAGATGGAGAAGATCCAGCCGGCGCTGCAGGAGAAGCACGCCATGAAGCAGGGTAAGGGCCAGCGCCGCCATGGCTCAGCACCTGGGGCCCCCCTGGCAGCCCCCTCACTGCCCCGGTGCCTCCTCTTCCCGCAGCCGTGGTGGAGATGATGAGCCAGAAGATCCAGCAGCTCACGGCCCTGGGGGCAGCGCAGGGTGCCACCACCAAGGCGTAGCCTTCGGCCTCGGGGGGCTGCCTTCCTCTGCATCATTGCTGGGCCGGGGGCACAGACTGCAGTGTGTCCCCTCCCCATGCTCCTCGCCTCGCCAATGCCCCAACCCTTCCCCTTTTTGTAGGCAGCCCCTCGCTGCCAGCGTGTGGAATAAATTGAGATGTGGGAACACCCCCAGCGCTGCCTGGTGCTTCTTGAACCGTGGGGCTGGGGGGAGCGCCCCCAAAAGCAACCGAGAAACTGCCCCGGCCCCTCCACCTCTCTTACACAGGGGTGAGGACGTGGCGGAGCCCCCCCAGCTCAACAAAACTCAGCCGCCTTCCCCCAACAGAAGTACTTTATTCTACAGCCGTGCCCCGGCCCCTCACCCCGGTGGCGGCTTCTGCCCTTGCCTCCTCCCGGCCCTGCGCTATGTACAACTGTGGGCTCCAGCCCTTCGCCAAGGGCGTCGTGGGCCTGAGCCCCGCGGCATGGGCAGCGCAGTCCGTCCATCTGCCCGCCCGCCCGCACCCTGGCTCAGCGCACGAAGAGCGGCTTGTGCACGCGCTTGTGGCGGTTGAGCGTGGCGCTCTTGGCGAAGCTCTCCCCGCACTCCACACAGATGTAGGGCTCGTGGCCGTGTGCCTGCGCCCGGTGCCGCTCCAGCTCGGCGCCGTCACGGCAGCTCTGCCCGCACTCGGGGCAGGCCGGGGGCTGGCTGCGGGCAGCGTGCACCCGCTGGTGCTTCAGCAGGTTGGTACTCTGGGCGAAGCCGCGGCCGCACTGCCCGCAGCGGTGGGGCCGGGCGCCTGAGTGGGTGCGCTGGTGCTTGATGAGGTTCTTGCTCTGCGTGAAGCTCTTCCCGCACTGCCCGCAGGTGTAGGGCTTCTCCCCGGTGTGGATGCGCTGGTGCTGGATCAGGTTGGAGCTCCAGCTGAAGCTCTTCCCGCAGTCCCCGCAGCGGTACGGCTTCTCCCCGGTGTGCGTGCGGCGGTGCTGCACCAGGTGCGAGTTCTGGCTGAAGCTCTTCCCACACTCCCCGCATGTGCTCGGCCGCTCCCCGGTGTGAGTCCGCTGGTGCCGCAGCAGCTTGGACCAGTGGCTGAAGCTCTTCCCGCACTCGTTGCAGATAAAGGGGCGCTGCCGCCCCCCCCGCAGCCGCCCCCCGCTGCCCTCCTGCTCCTCCTCGCCGTAGCCCCCTGCCGCTGAGCCGGCGCCAGCCCCCCGCCCCCCCCCCGCCCCCCGCCTCTTGCCCTTGGAGGCCAGGGGGCTGTGGGGGATGACGGTCTGGATGATCTCATGCGGCAGCACCTCATCCTCACAGTCGCTCACGATGCCATCATCAGCTGTAGGCCACAGAGAGGCTAGGGAGGGGGCTGGGAACCTCCCCCCCCAGGACTCTTTTCCACTCCCGCGGGGCTCTTTTCTGCCCCCGGGGCTCTGCGCCCCCCTCCTCACCGATGTAGACCCTCCGCACCATGCCTGCCTCGTCCGAGTCATGGAGCTCCACCACGCAGGGCTCCTCCTGCTCCATGGGGGC
>NW_026109761.1:0-2500 GCF_013377495.2 Cygnus atratus
CCTAACCCTAACCCTAACCTAACTAACCCTAACCCTAACCCTAACCCTAACCCCCTAACCCTAACCCTAACCCTAACCCTAACCCTAACCCTAACCCTAACCCTAACCCTAACCCTAACCCTAACCCTAACCCTAACCCTAACCCTAACCCTAACCCTAACCCTAACCCTAACCCTAACCCTAACCCTAACCTAACCCTAACCCTAACCCTAACCCTAACCCTAACCCTAACCCTAACCCTAACCCTAACCCTAACCCTAACCCTAACCCTAACCCTAACCCTAACCCTAACCCTAACCCTAACCCTAACCCTAACCCTAACCCTAACCCTAACCCTAACCCTAACCCTAACCCTAACCTAACCCTAACCCTAACCCTAACCCTAACCCTAACCCTAACCCTAACCCTAACCCTAACCCTAACCCTAACCCTAACCCTAACCCTAACCCTAACCCTAACCCTAACCCCTAACCCTAACCCTAACCCTAACCAATAACCCTACCCTAAACCTAACTAACCTAACCCTAACCCTAAACCCTAACCCTAACCTAACCTAACCTAACCCTAACCTACGAACCCTAACACTAACCCTAAGCCCTAACCCTACCCTAACCCTAACCCTAGTCCTAACCCTGAAACCCCTAACCCTAGACCCTAACCCTAGACCCTAAACTAACCCTAACCCCGTAGACCCTACCCTAACCCTACCCTAACCCTAACCCTAACCCTAACCCTAACCCTAACCCTAACCCTACCAGAACCCTAACCCTAACCCTAACCCTAACCCTAACCCTAACCCTAACCCTAACCCTAACCCTAACCCTAACCCTAACCCTAACCCTAACCCTAACCCTAACCCTAACCCTAACCCTAACCCTAACCCTAACCCTAACCCTAACCCTAACCCTAACCCTAACCCTAACCCTAACCCTAACCCTAACCCTAACCCTAACCCTAACCCTAACCCTAACCCTAACCCTAACCCTAACCCTAACCCTAACCCTAACCCTAACCCTAACCCTAACCCTAACCCTAACCCTAACCCTAACCCTAACCCTAACCCTAACCCTAACCCTAACCCTAACCCTAACCCTAACCCTAACCCTAACCCTAACCCTAACCCTAACCCTAACCCTAACCCTAACCCTAACCCTAACCCTAACCCTAACCCTAACCCTAACCCTAACCCTAACCCTAACCCTAACCCTAACCCTAACCCTAACCCTAACCCTAACCCTAACCCTAACCCTAACCCTAACCCTAACCCTAACCCTAACCCTAACCCTAACCCTAACCCTAACCCTAACCCTAACCCTAACCCTAACCCTAACCCTAACCCTAACCCTAACCCTAACCCTAACCCTAACCCTAACCCTAACCCTAACCCTAACCCTAACCCTAACCCTAACCCTAACCCTAACCCTAACCCTAACCCTAACCCTAACCCTAACCCTAACCCTAACCCTAACCCTAACCCTAACCCTAACCCTAACCCTAACCCTAACCCTAACCCTAACCCTAACCCTAACCCTAACCCTAACCCTAACCCTAACCCTAACCCTAACCCTAACCCTAACCCTAACCCTAACCCTAACCCTAACCCTAACCCTAACCCTAACCCTAACCCTAACCCTAACCCTAACCCTAACCCTAACCCTAACCCTAACCCTAACCCTAACCCTAACCCTAACCCTAACCCTAACCCTAACCCTAACCCTAACCCTAACCCTAACCCTAACCCTAACCCTAACCCTAACCCTAACCCTAACCCTAACCCTAACCCTAACCCTAACCCTAACCCTAACCCTAACCCTAACCCTAACCCTAACCCTAACCCTAACCCTAACCCTAACCCTAACCCTAACCCTAACCCTAACCCTAACCCTAACCCTAACCCTAACCCTAACCCTAACCCTAACCCTAACCCTAACCCTAACCCTAACCCTAACCCTAACCCTAACCCTAACCCTAACCCTAACCCTAACCCTAACCCTAACCCTAACCCTAACCCTAACCCTAACCCTAACCCTAACCCTAACCCTAACCCTAACCCTAACCCTAACCCTAACCCTAACCCTAACCCTAACCCTAACCCTAACCCTAACCCTAACCCTAACCCTAACCCTAACCCTAACCCTAACCCTAACCCTAACCCTAACCCTAACCCTAACCCTAACCCTAACCCTAACCCTAACCCTAACCCTAACCCTAACCCTAACCCTAACCCTAACCCTAACCCTAACCCTAACCCTAACCCTAACCCTAACCCTAACCCTAACCCTAACCCTAACCCTAACCCTAACCCTAACCCTAACCCTAACCCTAACCCTAACCCTAACCCTAACCCTAACCCTAACCCTAACCCTAACCCTAACCCTAACCCTAACCCTAACCCTAACCCTAACCCTAACCCTAACCCTAACCCTAACCCTAACCCTAACCCTAACCCTAACCCTAACCCTAACCCTAACCCTAACCCTAACCCTAACCCTAACCCTAA
>NW_026109761.1:7500-28809 GCF_013377495.2 Cygnus atratus
CCAGGGGCCAGCCGGGGCTCACCGGGGTGGGTCCTGCCGGGTGCCCGGAGGCCCGGCGGGGATCACTGAGGTGGGTCCTCCAGGGCGCCCGTGGGTCCGCTGGGGGTCACCGGGGTGGGTCCTCTGGGGCACCCGTGGGCCCGCCGCGGATCAGCCTGGTGGGTCCTCTGGGGCAACCGGGGGCGCACCGGGGGTCACTGGGGTAGGTCCTCTGGGGCACAAAGGGGCCCCCCAAGGGTCACCGGGGTAGGTCCGCCGGGGCGCCCGGGGATCCACTGGGGTTCACTGGGGTGGGTCCTGCGGGGCAACCGGGGGGCCTGCTATGGGTCACAGGGGTGAGTCCTCTGGGGTGCCCGGCGGCCTGTCGGGGGTCACCGGGGTGGGATCTCTGGGGCGCAGGGGGGTCCGCTGGGGGTCACCGGGGTGGGTCCTCCGGGGCAATCGGGGGCCCGCCGGGGGTCACTGTGGGGGGGTCCTCCGGGGGCACCTGGGCATCCGCTGGGGGTCACCACGGTGGCTCCTCTGGGGTGCCCGTAGGCTCGCCGGGGGTCACCGGGGTGGGTCCTCCGGGGGGATCGGGGGTCCACAGGGGGTCTCCGGGGTGGGTCCTCCGGGGCGCCTGGGTGCTACCGGGGGTCACCAGGGTGGGTCTACCGGGGTGCCCGGGGGCCCACTGGGGTTCCACGGGGTGGGTCCTCCGGAGGGCCCAGGTGTCCGCCGGGGGTCACCAGGGTGGGTCTACCGGGGTGCCCGGGGGCCCACCGGGGGTCACCGGGGTGGGTCCTCCGGAGGGCCCAGGTGTCCGCCGGGGGTCACCAGGGTGGGTCCTTCTGGGCGCACAGGGGTCCACCGGGGGTCAACGGGGTGGGTCCTCCGGGGAGTCCGGGTGTCCACTGGGGTTCACCAGGGTGGGTCCTCCAGGGCGCCCGGGGGCCCGCCGGGGCTCACCGGGGTGGGTCCTCCGGGGCCCAAGTGGGCACACCGGGGATTATGGGGGTGGGTCCTCCGGGGGGATCGGGGGTCCACAGGGGGTCTCCGGGGTGGGTCCTCCGGAGGGCCCAGGTGTCCGCCGGGGGTCACCAGGGTGGGTCCTTCTGGGCGCACAGGGGTCCGCCGGGGGTCAACGGGGTGGGTCCTCCGGGGAGTCCGGGTGTCCACTGGGGGTCACCAGGGAGGGTCCTCCAGGGCGCCCGGGGGCCCGCCGGGGGACACCAGGGTGAGTCCTCCGGGGAGTCCGGGTGTCCACTGGGGTTCACCAGGGTGGGTCCTCCGGGGCGCCCTGGGGTCCGCCGGGGGTCACCAGGGGGAGTCCTCCAGGGCGTCCGGGGGTCTGCTATGGGTCACTGGGGTGGGTCCTCCGGGGCGCCCGGGGGTCCGCCAGGGATCACCAGGGTGGGTCCTCCGGGCCGCCTGGATGCTACCGGGGGTCACCAGGGTGGGACTACCGGGGTGCCCGGGGGTCCACCGGGGGTCAACGAGGTGGGTCCTCCGGGGAGTCCGGGTGTCCACTGGGGTTCACCAGGGTGGGTCCTCCGGGGCACAAGTGGGCCCACCGGGGTTCCACGGGGTGGGTCCTCCGGAGGGCCCAGGTGTCCGCCGGGGGGTCACCAGGGTGGGTCCTCCAGGGCGCCCGGGGGCCCGCCGGGGCTCACCGGGGTGGGTCCTCCGGGGGGATCGGGGGTCCACAGGGGGTCTCCGGGGTGGGTCCTCCGGGGCGCCTGGGTGCTACCGGAGGTCACCAGGGTGGGTCTACCGGGGTGCCCGGGGGCCCACCGGGGTTCCACGGGGTGGGTCCTCCGGAGGGCCCAGGTGTCTGCCGGGGGTCGCCAGGGTGGGTCTACCGGGGTGCCCGGGGGCCCACCGGGGGTCACGAGGGTGGGTCCTTCTGGGCGCACAGGGGTCCACCGGGGGTCAACGGGGTGGGTCCTCCGGGTGTCCGGGTGTCCACTGGGGTTCACAAGGGTGGGTCTACCGGGGTGCCCGGGGGCCCACCGGGGCTCACCAGGGTGGGTCTACCGGAGGGCCCAGGTGTCCGCCGGGGGTCACGAGGGTGGGTCCTTCTGGGCGCACAGGGGTCCACCGGGGGTCAACGGCGTGGGTCCTCCGGGGAGTCCGGGTGTCCACTGGCGTTCACCAGGGTGGGTCCTCCGGGGCACAAGTGGGCACACCGGGGATTATGGGGGTGGGTACTCCGGGGGGATCGGGGTTCCACAGGGGGTCTCCGGGGTGGGTCCTCCGCAGGGTTCAGGTGTCCGCCGGGGGTCGCCAGGGTGGGTCTACCGGGGTGCCCGGGGGCCCACCGGGGTTCCACGGGGTGGGTCCTCCGGAGGGCCCAGGTGTCCACTGGGGTTCACCAGGGTGGGTCCTCCGGGGCACAAGTGGGCCCACCGGGGATTATCGGGGTGGGTCCTCCAGAGGGCCCAGGTGTCCACTGGGGTTAACCAGGGTGGGTCCTTCTGGGCGCGCAGGGGTCCGCCGGGGGTCACCGGGGTGGGTCCTCCGGGGAGTCCGGGTGTCCACTGGGGGGTCACCAGGGAGGGTCCTCCAGGGCGCCGCGGAGGACCCATTCCGGAGATACCCGGCACGTGCACGGTCGGCCAATAGGACGACCCCGGTGACCCACAGCGGGCCCACGGACTCCCCGGAGGACGCAAACCGGTGACACCCGACGGGATCCGTGGCTCCCCGGGGTCCCACCATGGTGACCCCGACATGTTCCCGGGCACCCCGGAGGACCCATCCCGGAGATCTCCGCCAGGTGCACGATCGCCCCGGAGGACCCACACCGGTTTCAAACAGCGGTCCCAAGGGCTCCCCGGAGGATGCACACAGGTGACCCCGAAGGGTTCCCGGTCACCCCGGAGGACCCATCCCAGTTACCCCCGACGGGATCCGGGGCTCCCCGGGGGTCTCACCCTGGTTACCTCCGACGGGTTCCAAGGCGCCCCGGAGGACACATCCCAGTGACCCCGACGGGTTCCGAGGCTCCCCGGGGGTCCCACCATGGTGACCCGAGGGGTTCCCGGTCACCCCGGAGGACCCATACCGGAGATCTCCGCCAGGTGCACAATCGCCCCGGAGGACCCACACCGGTTTCAAACAGCGGTCCCAGGTCTTCCCGGAGGATGCACACAGGTGACCCCGAAGGGTTCCTGGTCACCCCGGAAGACCCATCACGGTGACTTCCGACGGGTTCCCGGTCTGCCCGGAGGCCACACCCGGTGACCTCCGACGGGTTCCAAATCGCCCCGGAGGACCCATCCCAGTGAACCCCGGCGGGATCCGGGGCTCCCCGGGGTTCCCACCATGGTGACCACGACGGGTTCCCGGGCTCCGCGGAGGACACACCCCGGTAACCACCGAATGGTTCCCGGTCACCCCGGAGGACCCATCCCAGTTACCCCCGACGGGTTCCAGGGCGCCCGGAGGACCCATTCCGGAGATCTCCGCCATGTGCACAATCGCCCCGGAGGACCCACACCGGTTTCAAACAGCGGTCCCACGGGCTCCCCGGAGGATGCACACAGGTGACCCCCGAAGGGTTCCTGGTCACCCCGGAGGACCCTTCCCGGTGACCTCCGACGGGTTCCCGGGCTCCGCGGAGGACACACCCCGGTGACCACCGATCCGGGGCTCCCCGGGGGTCCACCACGGTGAGCCCCGAAGGGTTCCCGGTCACCTCGGAGGACCCATCCGGGAGATCTCCGCAAGGTGCACGATCGCCCCGGAGGACCCACACCGGTTTCAAACAGCGGTCCCACGGGCTCCCCGGAGGATGCACACAGGTGACCCCCGAAGGGTTCCCGGTCACCCCGGAGTAGGCATCACGGTGACCCCCGAGGCGTTCCTGGTCACCCCGGAGGACCCATCCCAGTTACCCCCCCGACGGGTTCCTGGTCACCCCGGAGGACCCATCACGGTGACCTCCGACGGGTTCCTGGTCTGCCCGGAGGCCACACCCCCGTGACATCCGACGGGTTCCCGGTCACCCCGGAGGACCCATCACGGTGACATCCGACGGGTTCCTGGTCTGTCCGGAGGCCACACCCCCGTGACATCCGACGGGTTCCCGGTCACCCCGGAGGACCCATCCCAGTTACCCCCGACGGGATCCGGGGCTCCCCGGAGGTCCCACCACGGTGATCTCCGACGGGATCCGGAGCTCCCCGGGGGTCCCACCATGGTGACCCCGACGACTTCCCGGGCACCCCGGAGGACCCATCCCAGTTACCCCCGACGGGTTCCTGGTCTCCCCGGAGGACCCATCACGGTGACCTCCGACGGGTCCCTGGTCTGCCCGCAGGACAGATCACGGTGACCTCCGACGGGTTCCTGGTCACCCCGGAGGACCCATCACGGTGACCTCCGACGGGTTCCTGGTCTGCCCGGAGGCCGCACCCCGGTGACATCCGACGGGTTCCCGGTCACCCCGGAGGACCCATCCCAGTTACCCCCGACGGGATCCGGGCCTCCCCGGAGGCCACACCCCGGTGACATCCGACGGATTCCCTGTCACCCCGGAAGACCCATCACGGTGACCTCCGACGAGTTCCCGGTCTGCCCGGAGGCCACACCCCGGTGACCTCCGACGGGTTCCAAATCGCCCCGGAGGACCCATCCCAGTGACCCCGACGGGTTCCGGAGCTCCCCGGGGGGTCCCACCATGGTGACCCCGAGGGGTTCCCGGTCACCCCGGAGGACCCATCCCGGAGATCTCCGCCAGGTGCACGATCGCCCCGGAGGACCCACACCGGTTTCAAACAGCGGTCCCACGGGCTCCCCGGAGGATGCACACAGGTGACCCCCGACGGGTTCCTGGTCACCCCGGAGGCCACACCCCGGTGACCTCCGACGGGTTCCAAATAGCCCCGGAGGACCCATCCCAGTGAACCCCGGCGGGATCCGGGGCTCCCCGGGGGTCCCACCATGGTGACCCCGACGGGATCCGGAGCTCCCCGGGGGGTACCACCATGGTGACCGCCGAAGGGTTCCCGGTCACCCCGGAGGACCCATCACGGTGACCTCCGACGGGTTCCTGGTCTCCCCGGAGGCCACACCCCGGTGACCTCCGACGGGTTCCTGGTCTGCCCGGAGGCCACACCCCCGTGACATCCGACGGGTTCCCGGTCACCCCGGAGGACCCATCCCAGTTACCCCCCCGACGGGTTCCAGGGCGCCCCGGAGGACACATCCCAGTGACCCCGACGGGTTCCGAGGCTCCCCGGGGGTCCCACCATGGTGACCGCGAGGGGTTCCCGGTCACCCCGGAGGACCCATACCGGAGATCTCCGCCAGGTGCACAATCGCCCCGGAGGACCCACACCGGTTTCAAACAGCGGTCCCACGGGCTCCGCGGAGGATGCACACAGGTGACCCCCGAAGGGTTCCTGGTCACCCCGGAGGACCCATCCCGGTGACCTCCGACGGGTTCCCGGGCCCCCCGGAGGACCCATACCGGAGATCTCCGCCAGGTGCACAATCGCCCCGGAGGACCCACACCGGTTTCAAACAGCGGTCCCAGGGCTCCCCGGAGGATGCACACAGGTGACCCCCGAAGGGTTCCCGGTCACCCCGGAGTAGGCATCACGGTGACCCCCGAGGCGTTCCTGGTCTCCCCGGAGGCCACACCCCGGTGACCTCCGACTGGTTCCTGGTCTGCCCGGAGGCCACACCCCGGTGACATCCGACGGGTTCCTGGTCTGTCCGGAGGCCACACCCCCGTGACATCCGACGGGTTCCCGGTCACCCCGGAGGACCCATCCCAGTTACCCCCGACGGGATCCGGGGCTCCCCGGAGGTCCCACCACGGTGATCTCCGACGGGATCCGGAGCTCCCCGGGGGTCCCACCATGGTGACCCCGACGACTTCCCGGGCACCCCGGAGGACCCATCCCGGAGATCTCCGCCAGGTGCACGATCGCCCCGGAGGACCCACACCGGTTTCAAACAGCGGTCCCACGGACTCCCCGGAGGATGCACACAGGTGACCCCCGAAGGGTTCCTGGTCACCCCGGAGGACCCATCACGGTGACTTCCGACGGGTTCCCGGTCTGCCCGGAGGCCACAACCCGGTGACCTCCGACGGGTTCCAAATAGCCCCGGAGGACCCATCCCAGTGAACCACGGCGGGATCTGGGGCTCCCCGGGGGTCCCACCATGGTGACCCCGACGGGATCCGGAGCTCCCCGGGGGGTCCCACCATGGTGACCGCCGAAGGGTTCCCGGTCACCCCGGAGGACCCATCACGGTGACCTCCGACGGGTTCCTGGTCTCCCCGGAGGCCACACCCCGGTGACCTCCGACGGGTTCCCGGGCGCCCGGAGGACCAATACCGGAAATCCCCGGCAAGTGCACGGTCGGCCCACAGGACCCACCCCGGTAACCCACAGCGGGCCCATGGACTCCGCGGAGGACGCAAACCGGTGACCTCCGACGGGTTCCCGGGCGCCCCGGAGGACCCATCCCAGTTACCCCGACGGGATCCGGGGCTCCCCGGGGGTCCCACCATGGTGACCCCGACGGGATCCGGAGCTCCCCGGGGGGTCCCACCATGGTGACCCCGACGGGTTCCCGGTTACCCCGGAGGACCCATCCCAGTGAACCCCGACGGGATCCGGGGCTCCCCGGAGGTCCCACCACGGTGATCTCCGACGGGATCCGGAGCTCCCCGGGGGTCACACCATGGTGACCCCGACGGGTTCCCGGTCACCCCGGAGGACCCATCACGGTGACCTCCGACGGGTTCCTGGTCTCCCCGGAGGACCCATCACGGTGACCTCCGACGGGATCCGGGGCTCCCCGGGGGTCTCACCGTGGTTACCTCCGACGGGTTCCCGGGCGCCCCGGAGGACCCATCCCAGTTACCCCCGACGGGTTCCTGGTCTCCCCGGAGGACCCATCACGGTGACCTCCGACGGGTCCCTGGTCTGCCCGCAGGACAGATCACGGTGATCTCCGACGGGTTTCGGTCACCCCGGAGGACCCATCACGGTGACCTCCGACGGGTTCCTGGTCTGCCCGGAGGCCGCACCCCGGTGACCTCCGACGGGTTCCAAATCGCCCCGGAGGACCCATCACGGTGACCTCCGACGAGTTCCCGGTCTGCCCGGAGGCCACACCCCGGTGACCTCCGACGGGTTCCCGGGCGCCCCGGAGGACCCATCCCAGTGAACCCCGGCGGGATCCGGGGCTCCCCGGGGGGTCCCACCACGGTGAGCCCCGAAGGGTTCCCCGTCACCTCGGAGGACCCATCCGGGAGACCTCCGCAAGGTGCACGATCGCCCCGGAGAACCCACACCGGTTTCAAACAGCGGTCCCAGGGCTCCCCGGAGGATGCACACAGGTGACCCCCGAAGGGTTCCTGGTCTCCCGGGAGGCCAAACCCCGGTGACCTCCGACGGGTTCCCGGGCGCCCCGGAGGACCCATCCCAGTTACCCCCAACGAGTTCCTGGTCTCCCCGGGGGGTCCCACCATGGTGACCGCCGATGGGTTCCCGGTCACCCCGGAGGACCCATCACGGTGACCTCCGACGGGTTCCTGGTCTCCCCGGAGGCCACACCCCGGTGACCTCCGACGGGTTCCAAATCGCCCCGGAGGACCCATCCCAGTTACCCCCGACGAGTTCCTGGTCTCCCCGGGGGGTCCCACCATGGTGACCGCCGAAGGGTTCCCGGTCACCCCGGAGGACCATCACGGTTACCTCCGACGGGTTCCTGGTCTCCCCGGAGGCCACACCCCGGTGACCTCCGACGGGTTCCCGGGCGCCCGGAGGACCAATACCGGAAATCCCCGGCACGTGCACGGTCGGCCCACAGGACCCACCCCGGGAACCCACAGCGGGCCCATGGACTCCGCGGAGGACGCAAACCGGTGACCTCCGACGGGTTCCCGGGCGCCCCGGAGGACCCATCCCAGTTACCCCGACGGGATCCGGGGATCCCCGGGGGTTCCACCATGGTGACCCCGACGGGATCCGGAGCTCCCCGGGGGGTCCCACCATGGTGACCCCGACGGGTTCCCGGGCACCCCGGAGGACCCATCCCGGAGATCTCCGACTGGTTCCTGGTCTCCCCGGAGGCCACACCCCGGTGACCTCCGACGGGTTCCCGGTTACCCCGGAGGACCCATCCCAGTTACCCCCGACGGGATCCCGGGCTCCCCGGGGGTCTCACCCTTGTTACCTCCGACGGGTTCCAAGGCGCCCCGGAGGAGACATCCCAGTGACCCCGACGGGTTCCGTGGCTCCCCGGGGTTCCCACCATGGTGACCCCGACGGGTTCCCGGTCACCCCGGAGGACCCATCCCAGTTACCCCCGACGGGTTCCTGGTCTCCCCGGAGGACCCATCACGGTGACCTCCGACGGGATCCGGGGCTCCCCGGGGGTCTCACCGTGGTTACCTCCGACGGGTTCCCGGGCGCCCCGGAGGACCCATCCCAGTTACCCCCGACGGGTTCCTGGTCTCCCCGGAGGACCCATCACGGTGACCTCCGACGGGTCCCTGGTCTGCCCGCAGGACAGATCACGGTGACCTCCGACGGGTTCCTGGTCACCCCGGAGGACCCATCACGGTGACCTCCGACGGGTTCCTGGTCTGCCCGGAGGCCGCACCCCGGTGACATCCGACGGGTTCCCGGTCACCCCGGAGGACCCATCCCAGTTACCCCCGACGGGATCCGGGCCTCCCCGGAGGCCACACCCCGGTGACATCCGACGGATTCCCTGTCACCCCGGAAGACCCATCACGGTGACCTCCGACGAGTTCCCGGTCTGCCCGGAGGCCACACCCCGGTGACCTCCGACGGGTTCCAAATCGCCCCGGAGGACCCATCCCAGTGACCCCGACGGGTTCCGGAGCTCCCCGGGGGGTCCCACCATGGTGACCCCGAGGGGTTCCCGGTCACCCCGGAGGACCCATCCCGGAGATCTCCGCCAGGTGCACGATCGCCCCGGAGGACCCACACCGGTTTCAAACAGCGGTCCCACGGGCTCCCCGGAGGATGCACACAGGTGACCCCCGACGGGTTCCTGGTCACCCCGGAGGCCACACCCCGGTGACCTCCGACGGGTTCCAAATAGCCCCGGAGGACCCATCCCAGTGAACCCCGGCGGGATCCGGGGCTCCCCGGGGGTCCCACCATGGTGACCCCGACGGGATCCGGAGCTCCCCGGGGGGTACCACCATGGTGACCGCCGAAGGGTTCCCGGTCACCCCGGAGGACCCATCACGGTGACCTCCGACGGGTTCCTGGTCTCCCCGGAGGCCACACCCCGGTGACCTCCGACGGGTTCCTGGTCTGCCCGGAGGCCACACCCCCGTGACATCCGACGGGTTCCCGGTCACCCCGGAGGACCCATCCCAGTTACCCCCCCGACGGGTTCCAGGGCGCCCCGGAGGACACATCCCAGTGACCCCGACGGGTTCCGAGGCTCCCCGGGGGTCCCACCATGGTGACCGCGAGGGGTTCCCGGTCACCCCGGAGGACCCATACCGGAGATCTCCGCCAGGTGCACAATCGCCCCGGAGGACCCACACCGGTTTCAAACAGCGGTCCCACGGGCTCCGCGGAGGATGCACACAGGTGACCCCCGAAGGGTTCCTGGTCACCCCGGAGGACCCATCCCGGTGACCTCCGACGGGTTCCCGGGCCCCCCGGAGGACCCATACCGGAGATCTCCGCCAGGTGCACAATCGCCCCGGAGGACCCACACCGGTTTCAAACAGCGGTCCCAGGGCTCCCCGGAGGATGCACACAGGTGACCCCCGAAGGGTTCCCGGTCACCCCGGAGTAGGCATCACGGTGACCCCCGAGGCGTTCCTGGTCTCCCCGGAGGCCACACCCCGGTGACCTCCGACTGGTTCCTGGTCTGCCCGGAGGCCACACCCCGGTGACATCCGACGGGTTCCTGGTCTGTCCGGAGGCCACACCCCCGTGACATCCGACGGGTTCCCGGTCACCCCGGAGGACCCATCCCAGTTACCCCCGACGGGATCCGGGGCTCCCCGGAGGTCCCACCACGGTGATCTCCGACGGGATCCGGAGCTCCCCGGGGGTCCCACCATGGTGACCCCGACGACTTCCCGGGCACCCCGGAGGACCCATCCCGGAGATCTCCGCCAGGTGCACGATCGCCCCGGAGGACCCACACCGGTTTCAAACAGCGGTCCCACGGACTCCCCGGAGGATGCACACAGGTGACCCCCGAAGGGTTCCTGGTCACCCCGGAGGACCCATCACGGTGACTTCCGACGGGTTCCCGGTCTGCCCGGAGGCCACAACCCGGTGACCTCCGACGGGTTCCAAATAGCCCCGGAGGACCCATCCCAGTGAACCACGGCGGGATCTGGGGCTCCCCGGGGGTCCCACCATGGTGACCCCGACGGGATCCGGAGCTCCCCGGGGGGTCCCACCATGGTGACCGCCGAAGGGTTCCCGGTTACCCCGGAGGACCCATCCCAGTGAACCCCGACGGGATCCGGGGCTCCCCGGAGGTCCCACCACGGTGATCTCCGACGGGATCCGGAGCTCCCCGGGGGTCACACCATGGTGACCCCGACGGGTTCCCGGTCACCCCGGAGGACCCATCACGGTGACCTCCGACGGGTTCCTGGTCTCCCCGGAGGACCCATCACGGTGACCTCCGACGGGATCCGGGGCTCCCCGGGGGTCTCACCGTGGTTACCTCCGACGGGTTCCCGGGCGCCCCGGAGGACCCATCCCAGTTACCCCCGACGGGTTCCTGGTCTCCCCGGAGGACCCATCACGGTGACCTCCGACGGGTCCCTGGTCTGCCCGCAGGACAGATCACGGTGATCTCCGACGGGTTTCGGTCACCCCGGAGGACCCATCACGGTGACCTCCGACGGGTTCCTGGTCTGCCCGGAGGCCGCACCCCGGTGACCTCCGACGGGTTCCAAATCGCCCCGGAGGACCCATCACGGTGACCTCCGACGAGTTCCCGGTCTGCCCGGAGGCCACACCCCGGTGACCTCCGACGGGTTCCCGGGCGCCCCGGAGGACCCATCCCAGTGAACCCCGGCGGGATCCGGGGCTCCCCGGGGGGTCCCACCACGGTGAGCCCCGAAGGGTTCCCCGTCACCTCGGAGGACCCATCCGGGAGACCTCCGCAAGGTGCACGATCGCCCCGGAGAACCCACACCGGTTTCAAACAGCGGTCCCAGGGCTCCCCGGAGGATGCACACAGGTGACCCCCGAAGGGTTCCTGGTCTCCCGGGAGGCCAAACCCCGGTGACCTCCGACGGGTTCCCGGGCGCCCCGGAGGACCCATCCCAGTTACCCCCAACGAGTTCCTGGTCTCCCCGGGGGGTCCCACCATGGTGACCGCCGATGGGTTCCCGGTCACCCCGGAGGACCCATCACGGTGACCTCCGACGGGTTCCTGGTCTCCCCGGAGGCCACACCCCGGTGACCTCCGACGGGTTCCAAATCGCCCCGGAGGACCCATCCCAGTTACCCCCGACGAGTTCCTGGTCTCCCCGGGGGGTCCCACCATGGTGACCGCCGAAGGGTTCCCGGTCACCCCGGAGGACCATCACGGTTACCTCCGACGGGTTCCTGGTCTCCCCGGAGGCCACACCCCGGTGACCTCCGACGGGTTCCCGGGCGCCCGGAGGACCAATACCGGAAATCCCCGGCACGTGCACGGTCGGCCCACAGGACCCACCCCGGGAACCCACAGCGGGCCCATGGACTCCGCGGAGGACGCAAACCGGTGACCTCCGACGGGTTCCCGGGCGCCCCGGAGGACCCATCCCAGTTACCCCGACGGGATCCGGGGATCCCCGGGGGTTCCACCATGGTGACCCCGACGGGATCCGGAGCTCCCCGGGGGGTCCCACCATGGTGACCCCGACGGGTTCCCGGGCACCCCGGAGGACCCATCCCGGAGATCTCCGACTGGTTCCTGGTCTCCCCGGAGGCCACACCCCGGTGACCTCCGACGGGTTCCCGGTTACCCCGGAGGACCCATCCCAGTTACCCCCGACGGGATCCCGGGCTCCCCGGGGGTCTCACCCTTGTTACCTCCGACGGGTTCCAAGGCGCCCCGGAGGAGACATCCCAGTGACCCCGACGGGTTCCGTGGCTCCCCGGGGTTCCCACCATGGTGACCCCGACGGGTTCCCGGTCACCCCGGAGGACCCATCCCAGTTACCCCCGACGGGTTCCTGGTCTCCCCGGAGGACCCATCACGGTGACCTCCGACGGGATCCGGGGCTCCCCGGGGGTCTCACCGTGGTTACCTCCGACGGGTTCCCGGGCGCCCCGGAGGACCCATCCCAGTTACCCCCGACGGGTTCCTGGTCTCCCCGGAGGACCCATCACGGTGACCTCCGACGGGTCCCTGGTCTGCCCGCAGGACAGATCACGGTGACCTCCGACGGGTTCCTGGTCACCCCGGAGGACCCATCACGGTGACCTCCGACGGGTTCCTGGTCTGCCCGGAGGCCGCACCCCGGTGACATCCGACGGGTTCCCGGTCACCCCGGAGGACCCATCCCAGTTACCCCCGACGGGATCCGGGCCTCCCCGGAGGCCACACCCCGGTGACATCCGACGGATTCCCTGTCACCCCGGAAGACCCATCACGGTGACCTCCGACGAGTTCCCGGTCTGCCCGGAGGCCACACCCCGGTGACCTCCGACGGGTTCCAAATCGCCCCGGAGGACCCATCCCAGTGACCCCGACGGGTTCCGGAGCTCCCCGGGGGGTCCCACCATGGTGACCCCGAGGGGTTCCCGGTCACCCCGGAGGACCCATACCGGAGATCTCCGCCAGGTGCACAATCGCCCCGGAGGACCCACACCGGTTTCAAACAGCGGTCCCAGGGCTCCCCGGAGGATGCACACAGGTGACCCCGAAGGGTTCCTGGTCACCCCGGAGGACCCATCCCAGTGAACCCCGGCGGGATCCGGGGCTCCCCGGGGTTCCCACCATGGTGACCACGACGGGTTCCCGGGCTCCGCGGAGGACACACCCCGGTAACCACCGAATGGTTCCCGGTCACCCCGGAGGACCCATCCCAGTTACCCCCCGACGGGTTCCAGGGCGCCCGGAGGACCAATTCCGGAAATCCCCGGCACGTGCACGGTCGGCCCACAGGACCCAGCCCGGTAACCGACAGCGGGCCCATGGACTCCGCGGAGGACGCAAACCGGTGACCCCGGACGGGTTCCCGGGCTCTCCGCAGGACACACGCCGGTGACCTCCGACGGGTTCCCGGGCGCCCCGGAGGCCCCATACCGGAGATCTCCGCCAGGTGCACAATCGCCCCGGAGGACCCACACCGGTTTCAAACAGCGGTCCCACGGGCTCCGCGGAGGATGCACACAGGTGACCCCCGAAGGGTTCCTGGTCACCCCGGAGGACCCATCCCGGTGACCTCCGACGGGTTCCCGGGCCCCCCGGAGGACCCATACCGGAGATCTCCGCCAGGTGCACAATCGCCCCGGAGGACCCACACCGGTTTCAAACAGCGGTCCCACGGGCTCCCCGGAGGATGCACACAGGTGACCCCCGAAGGGTTCCTGGTCACCCCGGAGGACCCATCCCGGTGACCTCCGACGGGTTCCCGGGCGCCCCGGAGGACCCATCCCAGTGAACCCCGACGGGATCCGGGGCTCCCCGGAGGTCCCACCACGGTGATCTCCGACGGGATCCGGAGCTCCCCGGGGTCCCACCATGGTGACCCCGACGACTTCCCGGGCACCCCGGAGGACCCATCCCGGAGATCTCCGCCAGGTGCACGATCGCCCCGGAGGACCCACACCGGTTTCAAACAGCGGTCCCACGGGCTCCCCGGAGGATGCACACAGGTGACCCCCGAAGGGTTCCTGGTCACCCCGGAGGACCCATCACGGTGACTTCCGACGGGTTCCCGGTCTGCCCGGAGGCCACAACCCGGTGACCTCCGACGGGTTCCAAATCGCCCCGGAGGACCCATCCCAGTGAACCCCGGCGGGATCCGGGGCTCCCCGGGGTTCCCACCATGGTGACCACGACGGGTTCCCGGGCTCCGCGGAGGACACACCCCGGTAACCACCGAATGGTTCCCGGTCACCCCGGAGGACCCATCCCAGTTACCCCCCGACGGGTTCCAGGGCGCCCGGAGGACCAATTCCGGAAATCCCCGGCACGTGCACGGTCGGCCCACAGGACCCACCCCGGTAACCCACAGCGGGCCCATGGACTCCGCGGAGGACGCAAACCGGTGACCTCCGACGGGTTCCCGGGCGCCCCGGAGGACCCATCCCAGTTACCCCCGACGGGTTCCTGGTCTCCCCGGAGGACCCATCACGGTGACCTCCGACGGGTCCCTGGTCTGCCCGCAGGACAGATCACGGTGACCTCCGACGGGTTTCGGTCACCCCGGAGGACCCATCACGGTGACCTCCGACGGGTTCCTGGTCTGCCCGGAGGCCGCACCCCGGTGACATCCGACGGGTTCCCGGTCACCCCGGAGGACCCATCCCAGTTACCCCCGACGGGATCCGGGCCTCCCCGGAGGCCACACCCCGGTGACCTCCGACGGGTTCCAAATCGCCCCGGAGGACCCATCCCAGTGAACCCCGGCGGGATCCGGTGCTCCCCGGGGGTCCCACCATGGTGACCCCGACGGGTTACCGGGCTCCGCGGAGTAGGCATCACGGTGACCCCCGAGGCGTTCCTGGTCACCCCGGAGGACCCATCCCAGTTACCCCCCGACGGGTTCCAGGGCGCCCGGAGGACCAATACCGGAAATCCCCGGCACGTGCACGGTCGGCCCACAGGACCCACCCCGGTAACCCACAGCGGGCCCATGGACTCCGCGGAGGACGCAAACCGGTGACCTCCGACGGGTTCCCGGGCGCCCCGGAGGACCCATCCCAGTTACCCCGACGGGATCCGGGGCTCCCCGGGGGTCCCACCATGGTGACCCCGACGGGATCCGGAGCTCCCCGGGGGGTCCCACCATGGTGACCCCGACGGGTTCCCGGGCACCCCGGAGGACCCATCCCGGAGATCTCCGACTGGTTCCTGGTCTCCCCGGAGGCCACACCCCGGTGACCTCCGACGGGTTCCCGGTTACCCCGGAGGACCCATCCCAGTTACCCCCGACGGGATCCCGGGCTCCCCGGGGGTCTCACCCTTGTTACCTCCGACGGGTTCCAAGGCGCCCCGGAGGAGACATCCCAGTGACCCCGACGGGTTCCGTGGCTCCCCGGGGTTCCCACCATGGTGACCCCGACGGGTTCCCGGTCACCCCGGAGGACCCATCCCAGTTACCCCCGACGGGTTCCTGGTCTCCCCGGAGGACCCATCACGGTGACCTCCGACGGGATCCGGGGCTCCCCGGGGGTCTCACCGTGGTTACCTCCGACGGGTTCCCGGGCGCCCCGGAGGACCCATCCCAGTTACCCCCGACGGGTTCCTGGTCTCCCCGGAGGACCCATCACGGTGACCTCCGACGGGTCCCTGGTCTGCCCGCAGGACAGATCACGGTGACCTCCGACGGGTTTCGGTCACCCCGGAGGACCCATCCCAGTTACCCCCGACGGGATCCGGGCCTCCCCGGAGGCCACACCCCGGTGACCTCCGACGGGTTCCAAATCGCCCCGGAGGACCCATCCCAGTGAACCCCGGCGGGATCCGGTGCTCCCCGGGGGTCCCACCATGGTGACCCCGAGGGGTTCCCGGTCACCCCGGAGGACCCATACCGGAGATCTCCGCCAGGTGCACAATCGCCCCGGAGGACCCACACCGGTTTCAAACAGCGGTCCCACGGGCTCCCGGAGGATGCACACAGGTGACCCCCGAAGGGTTCCTGGTCACCCCGGAGGACCCATCCCGGTGACCTCCGACGGGTTCCCGGGCGCCCCGGAGGACCCATCCCGGAGATCTCCGCCAGGTGCACGATCGCCCCGGAGGACCCACACCGGTTTCAAACAGCGGTCCCAGGGCTCCCCGGAGGATGCACACAGGTAACCCCCGAAGGGTTCCCGGTCACCCCGGAGTAGGCATCACGGTGACCCCCGAGGCGTTCCTGGTCTCCCCGGAGGCCACACCCCGGTGACCTCCGACGGGTTCCTGGTCTGCCCGGAGGCCACACCCCGGTGACATCCGACGGGTTCCTGGTCTGTCCGGAGGCCACACCCCCGTGACATCCGACGGGTTCCCGGTCACCCCGGAGGACCCATCCCAGTTACCCCCGACGGGATCCGGGGCTCCCCGGAGGTCCCACCACGGTGATCTCCGACGGGATCCGGAGCTCCCCGGGGGTCCCACCATGGTGACCCCGACGACTTCCCGGGCACCCCGGAGGACCCATCCCGGAGATCTCCGCCAGGTGCACGATCGCCCCGGAGGACCCACACCGGTTTCAAACAGCGGTCCCACGGACTCCCCGGAGGATGCACACAGGTGACCCCCGAAGGGTTCCTGGTCACCCCGGAGGACCCATCACGGTGACTTCCGACGGGTTCCCGGTCTGCCGGAGGCCACAACCCGGTGACCTCCGACGGGTTCCAAATAGCCCCGGAGGACCCATCCCAGTGAACCACGGCGGGATCTGGGGCTCCCCGGGGGTCCCACCATGGTGACCCCGACGGGATCCGGAGCTCCCCGGGGGGTCCCACCATGGTGACCGCCGAAGGGTTCCCGGTTACCCCGGAGGACCCATCCCAGTGAACCCCGACGGGATCCGGGGCTCCCCGGAGGTCCCACCACGGTGATCTCCGACGGGATCCGGAGCTCCCCGGGGGTCACACCATGGTGACCCCGACGGGTTCCCGGTCACCCCGGAGGACCCATCACGGTGACCTCCGACGGGTTCCTGGTCTCCCCGGAGGACCCATCACGGTGACCTCCGACGGGATCCGGGGCTCCCCGGGGGTCTCACCGTGGTTACCTCCGACGGGTTCCCGGGCGCCCCGGAGGACCCATCCCAGTTACCCCCGACGGGTTCCTGGTCTCCCCGGAGGACCCATCACGGTGACCTCCGACGGGTCCCTGGTCTGCCCGCAGGACAGATCACGGTGATCTCCGACGGGTTTCGGTCACCCCGGAGGACCCATCACGGTGACCTCCGACGGGTTCCTGGTCTGCCCGGAGGCCGCACCCCGGTGACCTCCGACGGGTTCCAAATCGCCCCGGAGGACCCATCACGGTGACCTCCGACGAGTTCCCGGTCTGCCCGGAGGCCACACCCCGGTGACCTCCGACGGGTTCCCGGGCGCCCCGGAGGACCCATCCCAGTGAACCCCGGCGGGATCCGGGGCTCCCCGGGGGGTCCCACCACGGTGAGCCCCGAAGGGTTCCCCGTCACCTCGGAGGACCCATCCGGGAGACCTCCGCAAGGTGCACGATCGCCCCGGAGAACCCACACCGGTTTCAAACAGCGGTCCCAGGGCTCCCCGGAGGATGCACACAGGTGACCCCCGAAGGGTTCCTGTCTCCCGGGAGGCCAAACCCCGGTGACCTCCGACGGGTTCCCGGGCGCCCCGGAGGACCCATCCCAGTTACCCCCAACGAGTTCCTGGTCTCCCCGGGGGGTCCCACCATGGTGACCGCCGATGGGTTCCCGGTCACCCCGGAGGACCCATCACGGTGACCTCCGACGGGTTCCTGGTCTCCCCGGAGGCCACACCCCGGTGACCTCCGACGGGTTCCAAATCGCCCCGGAGGACCCATCCCAGTTACCCCCGACGAGTTCCTGGTCTCCCCGGGGGTCCCACCATGGTGACCGCCGAAGGGTTCCCGGTCACCCCGGAGGACCATCACGGTTACCTCCGACGGGTTCCTGGTCTCCCCGGAGGCCACACCCCGGTGACCTCCGACGGGTTCCCGGGCGCCCGGAGGACCAATACCGGAAATCCCCGGCACGTGCACGGTCGGCCCACAGGACCCACCCCGGGAACCCACAGCGGGCCCATGGACTCCGCGGAGGACGCAAACCGGTGACCTCCGACGGGTTCCCGGGCGCCCCGGAGGACCCATCCCAGTTACCCCGACGGGATCCGGGGATCCCCGGGGGTTCCACCATGGTGACCCCGACGGGATCCGGAGCTCCCCGGGGGGTCCCACCATGGTGACCCCGACGGGTTCCCGGGCACCCCGGAGGACCCATCCCGGAGATCTCCGACTGGTTCCTGGTCTCCCCGGAGGCCACACCCCGGTGACCTCCGACGGGTTCCCGGTTACCCCGGAGGACCCATCCCAGTTACCCCCGACGGGATCCCGGGCTCCCCGGGGGTCTCACCCTTGTTACCTCCGACGGGTTCCAAGGCGCCCCGGAGGAGACATCCCAGTGACCCCGACGGGTTCCGTGGCTCCCCGGGGTTCCCACCATGGTGACCCCGACGGGTTCCCGGTCACCCCGGAGGACCCATCCCAGTTACCCCCGACGGGTTCCTGGTCTCCCCGGAGGACCCATCACGGTGACCTCCGACGGGATCCGGGGCTCCCCGGGGGTCTCACCGTGGTTACCTCCGACGGGTTTCCCGGGCGCCCCGGAGGACCCATCCCAGTTACCCCCGACGGGTTCCTGGTCTCCCCGGAGGACCCATCACGGTGACCTCCGACGGGTCCCTGGTCTGCCCGCAGGACAGATCACGGTGACCTCCGACGGGTTCCTGGTCACCCCGGAGGACCCATCACGGTGACCTCCGACGGGTTCCTGGTCTGCCCGGAGGCCGCACCCCGGTGACATCCGACGGGTTCCCGGTCACCCCGGAGGACCCATCCCAGTTACCCCCGACGGGATCCGGGCCTCCCCGGAGGCCACACCCCGGTGACATCCGACGGATTCCCTGTCACCCCGGAAGACCCATCACGGTGACCTCCGACGAGTTCCCGGTCTGCCCGGAGGCCACACCCCGGTGACCTCCGACGGGTTCCAAATCGCCCCGGAGGACCCATCCCAGTGACCCCGACGGGTTCCGGAGCTCCCCGGGGGGTCCCACCATGGTGACCCCGAGGGGTTCCCGGTCACCCCGGAGGACCCATACCGGAGATCTCCGCCAGGTGCACAATCGCCCCGGAGGACCCACACCGGTTTTCAAACAGCGGTCCCAGGGCTCCCCGGAGGATGCACACAGGTGACCCCGAAGGGTTCCTGGTCACCCCGGAGGACCCATCCCAGTGAACCCCGGCGGGATCCGGGGCTCCCCGGGGTTCCCACCATGGTGACCACGACGGGTTCCCGGGCTCCGCGGAGGACACACCCCGGTAACCACCGAATGGTTCCCGGTCACCCCGGAGGACCCATCCCAGTTACCCCCCGACGGGTTCCAGGGCGCCCGGAGGACCAATTCCGGAAATCCCCGGCACGTGCACGGTCGGCCCACAGGACCCAGCCCGGTAACCGACAGCGGGCCCATGGACTCCGCGGAGGACGCAAACCGGTGACCCCGGACGGGTTCCCGGGCTCTCCGCAGGACACACGCCGGTGACCTCCGACGGGTTCCCGGGCGCCCCGGAGGCCCCATACCGGAGATCTCCGCCAGGTGCACAATCGCCCCGGAGGACCCACACCGGTTTCAAACAGCGGTCCCACGGGCTCCGCGGAGGATGCACACAGGTGACCCCCGAAGGGTTCCTGGTCACCCCGGAGGACCCATCCCGGTGACCTCCGACGGGTTCCCGGGCCCCCCGGGAGGACCATACCGGAGATCTCCGCCAGGTGCACAATCGCCCCGGAGGACCCACACCGGTTTCAAACAGCGGTCCCACGGGCTCCCCGGAGGATGCACACAGGTGACCCCGAAGGGTTCCTGGTCACCCCGGAGGACCCATCCCGGTGACCTCCGACGGGTTCCCGGGCGCCCCGGAGGACCCATCCAGTGAACCCCGACGGGATCCGGGGCTTCCCCGGAGGTCCCACCACGGTGATCTCCGACGGGATCCGGAGCTCCCCGGGGTCCCACCATGGTGACCCCGACGACTTCCCGGGCACCCCGGAGGACCCATCCCGGAGATCTCCGCCAGGTGCACGATCGCCCCGGAGGACCACAACCGGTTTCAAACAGCGGTCCCACGGGCTCCCCGGAGGATGCACACAGGTGACCCCCGAAGGGTTCCTGGTCACCCCGGAGGACCCATCACGGTGACTTCCGACGGGTTCCCGGTCTGCCCGGAGGCCACAACCCGGTGACCTCCGACGGGGTTCCAAATCGCCCCGGAGGACCCATCCCAGTGAACCCCGGCGGGATCCGGGGCTCCCCGGGGTTCCCACCATGGTGACCACGACGGGTTCCCGGGCTCCGCGGAGGACACACCCCGGTAACCACCGAATGGTTCCCGGTCACCCCGGAGGACCCATCCCAGTTACCCCCCGACGGGTTCCAGGGCGCCCGGAGGACCAATTCCGGAAATCCCCGGCACGTGCACGGTCGGCCCACAGGACCCACCCCGGTAACCCACAGCGGGGCCCATGGACTCCGCGGAGGACGCAAACCGGTGACCTCCGACGGGTTCCCGGGCGCCCCGGAGGACCCATCCCAGTTACCCCCGACGGGTTCCTGGTCTCCCCGGAGGACCCATCACGGTGACCTCCGACGGGTCCCTGGTCTGCCCGCAGGACAGATCACGGTGACCTCCGACGGGTTTCGGTCACCCCGGAGGACCCATCACGGTGACCTCCGACGGGTTCCTGGTCTGCCCGGAGGCCGCACCCCGGTGACATCCGACGGGTTCCCGGTCACCCCGGAGGACCCATCCCAGTTACCCCCGACGGGATCCGGGCCTCCCCGGAGGCCACACCCCGGTGACCTCCGACGGGTTCCAAATCGCCCCGGAGGACCCATCCCAGTGAACCCCGGCGGGATCCGGTGCTCCCCCGGGGGTCCCACCATGGTGACCCCGACGGTTTACCGGGGCTTCCGCGGAGTAGGCATCACGGTGACCCCCGAGGCGTTCCTGGTCACCCGGAGGACCCATCCCAGTTACCCCCCGACGGGTTCCAGGGCGCCCGGAGGAACCAATACCGGAAATCCCGGCAACGTGCACGGTCGGCCCACAGGACCCACCCCGGTAACCACAGCGGGCCCATGGACTCCGCGGAGGACGCAAACCGGTGACCCTCCGACGGGTTCCCGGGCGCCCCGGAGGACCCATCCCAGTTACCCCGACGGGATCCGGGGCTCCCCGGAGGGTCCCACCATGGTGACCCCGACGGGATCCGGAGCTCCCCGGGGGGTCCCACAATGGTGACCCCGACGGGTTCCCGGGCACCCCGGAGGACCATCCCGGAGATCTCCGACTGGTTCCTGGTCTCCCCGGAGGCCACACCCCGGTGACCTCCGACGGGTTTCC
>NW_026109762.1:0-28623 GCF_013377495.2 Cygnus atratus
GAGAGCTCCAGCTCCTCCAGGCGCACCAGGGCCGTCAGGTTGGGGATCTCCTTCAGGTTGCACATGCCCAGGTTCAGGTAGCGCAGGTTGACCAAGCCCTCGAACGCCGCCTCCGAGATGTACTCCAAGCGCTTCAGCTCGCCCAGGTCCAAGCGGCGCAAGGAGGGGACGCGGTTGAAGGCGTACGAGGGGATGCTCTCGATGGGGTTGTTGCGCAGCCACAGCTCCCGCAGCTTGGAGAGGTACTCGAAGGCCTGGGTGGGCACGGTGGTGAGGCGGTTGTCGAAGAGCTCCAGCGTGTTGAGGTTGGGCAGGCCGTTGAAGGCGCCCACCTCCACCTTGCGCACCAGGTTGCGGCTCAGCTGCAGGATCTCCAGGTGCCGCAGGTGCTTGAAGGTGTCGGTGCGGATCACCTGGATGTGGTTCTCCTGCAGGTTCAGGTAGCGGGTGTTGACCGAGATGCTGGCCGGCACCTCCAGCAGCTCCCGGCGGGTGCAGATCACCCGGCTGGCCTGGTTGCTGCACGAGCAGGCGGCGGGGCAGGAGGTGGGGGCGGCCGCCGGCGCCGCCGGGGCCAGCAGCAGCAGCAGCAGCAGCAGCAGCAGCGCCGGCGCCGGCGGCAGCGGCATCCTAAGGGGCGCCGGCATGGCCAAGGGGCATCCTCCGGCTTCAGGGGCCCGGGTGGTGCTGCAAGGCGAGGGGAGAAGGGTTAGCGGGGGGGGGCAGCAAGAGGGGGAGCCAAGGGGGAGGCATGGGGCTGATTGGGAGTGCTCCAGCGGTGCAATGAGCCATGCGTGGGCAGCTCGGTGCAATATGCACCATGCACGGGTGATGCAACGTGTCGTGCATGGGCATGGCTGATGCAATGCATCACGTACAAGCAGCTCCATGCAATACGCACCATGCGCGTGCAATGCAACATGTCGTGCATGGGCATGGTTGATGCAGTGCACTGTGCATGGGCAGCACAGTGCAATATACACCTTGCACAGGCAATGCAACATGTTGTGCGTGGGCATAGTTGATGCAATGCATCGTGTATAAGCAGTTCCATGCAATACGCACCATGCAAGAGCAATGCAATGTCTTGTGCACGGACATGCTTGATGCAGCGCACCATACATGGGCAGCTCGGTGCAATATGCACTGTGCACAGGCAATGCAACATGTCGTGCATGGACATGGTTGATGCCATGCACTATGCACGGGCAGCTTGGTGCAATATGCACCATGTATGGGCGGTGCAACATGTCGTGCATGGGCATGGTTGACGCAATGCATGGGCAATGCAATGCATTGTGCATAGGCATGATTGATGCAGTGCACTGTGCATGGGCAGCTCAGTGCAATATGCATTGTGCATGGTCAATGCAATGTATTCTGCATGCAGTGCACCACACACAGGCAGCTTGGTGCAATTTGCACCATGCACAAGCAATGCAACATGTCATGCATGGACATGGTCGATGCAATGCAGCATGCATGCGTAGCCCAGTGCATTATGCAAGGGCAATGCAACGTGTTGTGCATGGGCATGATTGATGCGATGCACTGTGCACAGGCCATTCAATGCATCTTGTATGTGCACGGGCGGTGTGATGCATCGTGCACGGGCACCTTGCTGCACTATGCACCATAAAGAAGCAATGAAATGCATCATGCATGTGCATGAGCAGCGCAATGCATCATGCACAGGTAGCTCAGTGCAAATCTGCACCATGTGCAGGCCATACAACGCACAGCATGTGTGCACCAAAAAAGCAGTGCGCCAGACACAGGCAATGCAACACATTGTGCACATGCACAGGTAATGCAATGCACCATGCATGGGAACCTTGGTGCAAAGTGCACCCCCAAAAAAGCACATTTGCTTGGTGCAAAATGCATGATGCATGGGCGATGCAATGCATCGTGCACATGCATGGCCAATCCCAAGCAATGTTCACGGGCACCTTGATGCAATATGCGCTGTGCAAGGGCCATGCACTGCGTTGTGCTTGTGCAAAGGCGATGAAATGCACCATGCATGAGCAGCTTGGTGCAAAATGCACCGTGCAAGGGCCATGCAATGCATCGCACACACGTGCAAGCAATGCGACTGCACTTTGCACAGCCACGTCAGTGCAATGTGGACCATGCAGTGGCCGTGCAATGCACCCTGCGTGCATGGTTGGTGCAAGCCCCGTGCCCCCTGGCAGCACCCAGCACCATGGAACACCCATGGGTGGTTCCCGGCACTGCACATGTGTGTGCATGCACATCCCTGCACAGACCCAAGTGCCTGCAGTTGCACACACACACATGTGCAGCCTATCATGACACAAGCACATGTGCACGTGCCTCCATGTGCAAGTGCACACATGTGGGCAACCATACTCATTGCACAAGCGTGCACACACGTGCACACGCATCCAGGTGTATACCTGTGGGTGTGCAAGCAGATGTGCAGGCACACACGTGTGCAACGCCCTCCCTGGACACTTCCTCCTCATCCTTGCACATATCTGTGCATGTGCACACGCGTGTGCAATGCCACACCAGCCCCAAACACTCTCACATCCTGGAACACATCCGTGTGCACACAGCCACACAAACCTCCTTGCACACATCCAGGTGCACAAGCATGTGCAACCCCATTGCTACATATATCCATGTGCACATGCATCTACATGCATGTACATACTTGTGCAGCCCCTGAACAAATGCACACACACCTCCCTGCACACTCACACTTGTTTGCACACTTATGCCCACACATGTGTGCACAAACACGTGTGCAACTCCATCCTTGCACAAATGAACATGCACACCTCTGTGCATGCAAACACACGTGTGCAACCATATCCATACACACATCCATGTGCAAACACATGTGCAACTCATCCATGCACACACACCTCCACGCACAGATCCACGTGCGTGCCCACACACGTGTGCAAACCCATCCTTGCACACTCCTGTGCTCATGTGCATGCATGAGTGTGCAACCTCATTGCGGCCCAAATGCATGCATGCACCCATGCGCAAGCACACACGTGTGCAACCCCATCCCTTCACACATCGACGTGCAAACCCACCCCTGCACACATCCACACCATGCACACGCGTGTGCAGCCTCATCCTTGCACCCATCCATGCGCGTGCATGCATCCACATGCACGCATGCATCCACTTGTGTGCGCACGCTCGTGCACACATCCACATGCATGCACACGTGCGTGCAACCCCATCTCCTCACACCCTAGCCACGTGCACACACCTCCCTGCACACACCCACGTGTGCACACACACGAGCCCCTCCAAACCCAAATTTCCACACTCACATCCACCTGCGTGCACACGCGTGTGCAAACCCCGCCCATGTGCACGCCCACACTCGCGTCCCCCCCCCCCCCCAATCCCTGCACCCTGCGCGCGCCTGGCCCCCTTCCCCCTCCCCATGCACGCATGCTTGTGCATCCCCCCCCCGTGCATGCACACGTGTGTGCAACGCCCCCTCCCCCCTCCCCGCACCCATGGGTGCCCACGCACGCACCGTCCCCGCCAGGGGGGCCCCGCCTGCACCCAGCACCCTCGGCCGCGCCGCCTTCGTCCTCCTCCTCCTCCTCCTCCTCCTCCTCTTCCTCCCCCCTTCCCCTTCCTGCCCCCCCCCCCTTCCTGCTCCCACCCCCCCCCGCGCCCCCTTCCCCTTCCTGCCCCCCCCCTTTCACGCCCCCCCCCTCCCCGGCTTCGCCGCTGCGGCCCCGGCCTGCACTGGGGGCTGCGCCCAGCGCTGCGGCCCCGCTCCCTGCACCCCCCCCCCCGTCCTGCACCCCCTCTTGCCCCCCCCACCCTTCCTGCACCCCTTTTTGCACCCCCCCCCTTGCACCCCTCCTCCTCGCACCCCCAGCTTGCATCGCGTTCTTGCACCGCTCCTTCTTGCACCTGCAGCTTGCATCATTTTCTTGCATCCCTCCTCCTTGCACCCCTCTTTCTTGCACTCCTCCTTCTTGCACCCCTCTTTGCACCCCTTCCTGAACCCCTTCTTGCACCCCTCCTCCTTGCACCCCTCCTTCTTGCACCCCTTCTTGCACCCCTCCTCCTTGCACCCCTTTTTTTGAACCCCTTTTTCTTGCACCCCTCCTCGCACCCCTTCTTGTACCCCTCCTCCTTGCACTCCTCCTTTTCGCACCCCTCCTTGCACCCCTCCTTTTTGCACCCCTTCTCCTTTCACCCCTCCTTGCACCCCTCCTTTTTGTACTCCTCCTCCTTGCACCCCTTCTTATTGCACCCCTCCTTCTTGCACTCCTTCTCGCACCCCTCCTTGCACCCCTTCTTGCACCCTTCCTTCTCGCACCCCTTCCCGCATCACCTTTCCCTTGCACCCCATCTTGCACCCCTTTCGTGCCCCCCTTTTTTGCTGCACCCCGGGCGTGCATCCCCTTCTTGCCCCCCTCCTCCTCGCACCCCCCCTTTGCACCGCTCTTCCTTGCACCCCTTCTTGCACCCCTCCTTCTTGCACCCCTCCTTCTTGCACCCCTCTTCTTCGCACCCCTTCTTGCGATCAGTTTTTCTTGCACCCCATCTCGCATCACTTCCGTGGAGCCCCTCTTGCACCCCTCCTTAGTGCACCCCATCTTGCAGCCATCCTCCTTGCACCGCTCCTTCTTGCGCCCCCTTTTTGCATCCCCCCCCCCTTCTTGCACCCCTTTCTTGCATCCCCTCTTCTTGCATCGCACTTTCTTGCACCCCATCCTGCATTCATCCTCCCTGCACCCATTTTTCTTGCACCCCTGCCTCTTGCACCCCTCCTTGCGTTGCTTTACCTCGCACCCCAACTTGCATCACTTTTATGCTCTCTCCTTGCGCCCCACCTTCTTGCAACCCACTGCGCACCCCTTTTTTTGCACCCCATCTTCCCGCACCCTCTCCTCCTACTTTGCTCCTTCTTGCACCACTTTTTGCACCCCTCCTGCTTGCACACCAACTTGCACCCCTCTCTGTTGCACCCCTTCTCTCTGCACCCTTTCTTGCACCCCATCTTGCACCCCCTTTTGCACCGCTCTTTCTTGCATCCCAACTTGCACACATCTTCCCTGCCCCCCCTCCTTTTTGCACCCCATCTTGCCTCCTTTGCACCCCAACTTGCATCACTTTGGTGCACCCCCCCCACCACCCCCAGTCTTGCACCCCTCTTTGCATCACTTGTACCCCATCTTGCACTCACCCTCCTTGCACCCCTTTTTGCATCCCCCTTCCTTGCGTCCCCCTTGCACCCCAATTTCTTGCACCCCTTCTTTCTGCCCCCTCCTTTCTTGCAACGCTCCTTGCGCCCCTTTTTGCATCTTTCTTGCACCCCAACTTGCATTACTTTTGTGCACCCTCCTTGCTTGCAGCACCGCTTCTTGCACCCAGTTTTGCATCACCTCCTTGCACCCCACCTTTGTGCACCCCTTTTTGCCCCCCTTTCTCACCCCCTTTCTTGCATTCCCCCCCCCATGCACCCCCCTTTGCACTTCCTTGCGCCCCATTTCCCGCCCCCCTCCCTCCCTCCCCCTTGCCCCCATCTTCTGCCTCTTCCTCGCACCCCCTTCTTGCACCCCTCCTTTTCTGCACCCCCTTTTTGCATCACTTCCCCCCCCTTCCCTCCCCCCCAGCCCCCCCCTCATTAGTCTTTCCAAGCACACGGCGGTGCAGCCCCCGCCGCCCCCCCGGCCCAGCGGCCCCCGCGGCTGCCGCGGCCCCGAGCAGCAGCGCCCGCGGCCCCCGGCACTGCATGGACCCCCCCCGACATTGCACGGACCCCCCCTGGCATTGCACGGCCCCCCCCCCCCCGCCCCGGCATTGCACCGCCCCCCCAGGCATTGCACGGACCCCCCCCAGCATTGCACAAGGCCCCCGGGCATTGCACGGAGCCCCCAGCACTGCAAGCAGCACCGCCTGGCATTGCATGTCCCCCCCCAAGCACTGCACAGCCCCCCCACACACACTGCACAGCCCCCCTACACGCCGCACAGCCCCCCTACACACTGCACAGACCCCCCACACACACTGCACACACCCCCCCCCAGCACTGCACAGAGCCCCCCCCGAATTGCACGGGGCCCCCCCCAGCACTGCACAGGCCCCCGGCACTGCACGGCACTGCACACGCCCCCTGGCATTGCACGTGTGTCGTCCCCCCCCCCCCCCCCCCCCAAAACACACGCACTGCACAGCACGGCACCCCAAAGTGCACTGCACCCTCAACTGCACTGCACCCCCAAATTGCAGTGCGCGCTGCACTGCACCCCAAAAATGCGTTGCACACTGCACTGCACCCCCCCCGAAGTTCACTGCACGCTGCACTGCACCCCAAAATTGCACTGCACGTGGCACTGCATCCCCAAATTGCATTGCACGCTGCACTGCACCCCAAAATGGCATTGCACGTGGCACTGCATCCCCAAAATTGCATTGCACGCTGCACTGCACCCCAAAATGGCATTGCACGTGGCACTGCATCCCCAAAATTGCATTGCACGCTGCACTGCACCCCAAAATTGCATTGCACGTGGCACTGCATCCCCAAATTGCATTGCACGCTGCACTGCATCCCCCAAATTGCATTGCACGCGGCACTGCATCCCCAAAATTGCACTGCACCCCCCTCGTGCACTGCAAGCCCCGCGTGCACTGCACCCCGCACCACCTCGTGCACTGCGCCCCCGAGCAGCGCTGGGCCGTGCACCCCAAAATGCCCCCGTGCACTGCACGTGAGTGTCCCCCCCCCCCCCCCCCCCGCGCAGTGCACTGCACCCGGGAATGAGTTAATTGAGCGTTAAATTAACGAGCCGGCCGCGCACGGGGAGCGTGCAAGGCTGGGTGCAGCCTCGGCGGGTGCACGAGGAGCGTGCGAGGCTGCCGGCTTTGCACGAGGGCGTGCACGAGGGCGTGCACGGGGAGCGCACGGGGGGGGCACGAGGGTGCAAAGCTGGGCCGTGCCCGTGCACGCGCACGTGCACACGTGGATGCACACTCACGTTTGCACGCCTATGCACACACAAGCACGCACAAGCACATGTGCAACCCCCCCCCCCCCCCCGCCACGTGCACACACACGCACACGCGTGCACACACCCCCCACAAGACACCCCCCAGTAGAGCCAGGAAACTGGGACCAGTTTGATGGCCCTGGAAGGAGGCTGGGTGCCCTATAGCCCCTATAGAGCCAGGGGAGCCCTATGGGGGGGGTGTCCTATAGAGCCAGGGGAGCCCTATAGGGTCTAGGGGGTTCCTATAGGCCCTATAAAGCCAGGAGAGCCCTATAGGGTGAGGGATGTCCTATAGTGCCTATAGAGACAGGGGAGTCCTGTAGGATGGGGGGCCCCATATCCCCTATACAGCCAGGGAAGCCCTATAGGGTGAGGGGGTCCTATAGCCCCTATAGAGTCAGGGGAGCCCTGGGGGAGGGGTGTCCTATTGTCCCTATACAGCCAGGGGAGCTCTATAGGGTGAGGGGGGCCCTATAGCCTCTATACAGCCAGGGGAGCCCTATAGGGTGTGTGTGGGGGGGGGTCCCTATAAGCACTATGGATACAGGGGAGCCCTATAGAGTGTGGGAGGGTCCTATAGCTCCTATAAAGCCAAGGGAGCTCTATAGGGTGTGGGGTCCTATAGAGCCAGGGGAGCCCTATCGGGTGGGGGGTCCTATAGGGTTTTTGTAGAGCCAGGGGAGCCCTATAGGGTGGTGGGGGCCATCTATGGAGTAGGGGAAGGCAGGTAGGACATGGGGGGGGGGGCCTATAATTACTATAGGGCTGGGGGGAGCAATAGGTTGAGGAGGCACCTATAGCTCCTCCAGGGCTGCAAGAGGAGGCCCCGTCACACTGCTGGGGGGGCAATAAGGACAAGGGGGAGCCTATAGCCCCTATGGGGTGGGGAGGGCTGGGGAGGGCCTGGTGGGGGGGCCTATAGTCCCTATAGGGCTAGGGGGAACGGGGGGAAGCTATAGCCCGGTGAGGCTGCAGGGGTCCCTATAGCCCCTATAGGGGGGGATGACCGGGAGGACCCCTATAGCTTTTATGGGGCTGGGGGGCACAGCAGGTCCTTATAGCCCCTGTGGGGAACCTGACGAGATGGGAGCCTATAGTCCCTATAGGGTCAGGGGTTCCCACCATGGGTGGGCAAACGGTCCCTATAAGGCTGGGGAGGGGGCCCTGCAGCACCTATAGGTGAGGCTGGGGGTCCCTTAGAGCCTTTGTGGCAGGAGGGGGGGGCCCGGGAGGGGGCCTATAGCTCCTATACAGCCGGGGGGAGGGGGGATTGTAGCAGACATGGGGGTGTCCCTATGGGGTAGAGGAGGCCCAGGGCTGCCCCTATAGGGCCGGGGGGGGACCTATGGGGTGAGAGAGGCTGGGCAGAGAGCCCCTATGGAGCTGGGGGGGTGGGGGGGGAGCTATAGGATGGGCAGGATGCCAGGGGATCGGCAGCCCCTATAGCTTCTATAGGAACAGGGAGGGGTGGCAGGAGAGGCCCTACAGCCCCTATAGGGCCAGGGGGACGCCAGCGGGACCAGGGGGGCCCTATAGGGCTGGCAGAGACGCCAGCAAGGCCCTTATAGGTCCTTATAGCTCCTATAGGGCTGGGGGGGGAGGGGGGAAGCCCCTATAGAGGCTCGGGGGGGGGGGTCAGGCCTCACCGCATCCCCCTGCCGCGTCGCCCCCCCCCCCCCCCATCTCCATGGGCTCCCGTCGCCGCGGCAACCATCGCCATGGCGCTGCACATCCCCCCCCCCAAAATGGGGACCCCCAAATTGCCCCCCCCTCATAGGGGGGGGTCCCCAGAGTGCTGGGGAGGGGTTGGGGGGGGGAACTGGTTTGTACTGGGGGGGATGGAGGGAGGGACTGGGTTATACTGGGAGGGGACTGGTCCGTACTGGGGGGATTGGGCTGTAATTGGAGGTGGGGACTGGTTTATACTGGGGGGAGGAAGATGGGGAGTGGTCCGTACTGGGGGATGCTGGGCAGGGACTGGGGGGATGTCGGGGGGGGGGGGGGGACTGGGACATACTGGGAGGGTGGATGAGGGACTGGCCTGGGCAGGGGGGATGCAACGGGGGGGACTGGTCTGTACTGGGAGGGATGCAAAGGAGGGAACTGGTCCCTCCCAGGAGGGCTGCAGGGGAACTGGGAGGGATGGAGGGGCACTGGGCTGGTCTGGGAGGGATGCAGGGGCACTGGTCTATACTGCGAGGATGCAGGGAAACTGGTCTGTACTGGGAGAGATGCAAGCACTGGTCTGTACTGTGAAGGTGCAGGGAAACTGGGCTATAATGGGAGGGTGCAGGGAAACTGGTCTGTACTGGGAGGATGCAGGCACTGGTCCGTACTGGGCGGGGGATGCAGGCACTGGTCTATACTGGGAGGGATGCAGGCACTGGTCTGTACTGGGGTCCCGGGGCCGCACTCACCGGGCCGGGCCGCAGCATCGCGCTCAGCCCCCGCCGCGCTCCAGGGGCGCCGGGGCCGCTCCGGTTCCGCTCCGGTTCGGCTCCGGTTCCGCTCCGGCTCCGCTTCGGCTCCGGCTCCGGCTGGGGTCCGGGCTCGGCTTCGGCTTCGGCGCCGCTCGGCTCGGTTCGGCTCGGGTTCGGCTCCGTTCGGCACCGCTCGGGCTCGGTTCGGCTCCGCTCGGGCTCGGTTCGGCTCCGTTCGGCTCGGGTTCGGCTCCGTTCGGCTCGGGTTCGGCTCCGCTCGGGCTCGGTTCGGGTTCGGCCGCCTTCGGGTCCGGGTTCGGGAGCCTTCGGCTGCCTTCGGCTCGGCTCGGCTCGGGTTCGGCTCGGCTCGGGCTCAGCAGCAGCCCGAGCGCGGCGGCGCTGCCTCGGGGAGCGGGGTGGGGGGGGGTGGGGGGGGAGATGGGGAGGGGAGAAAGGGGGCGGGGCCGGGGAGGGGGCGGGGCCACGCCCAGCGTGGGACCCCGCGCTGCGACCCCACGTTGGGCGGGTGTCCCCCGTGTCCCCATATTCCCGTGTCCCCATAGCCATGTGTCCCCGTGTCCTTGTGTCCCCCCGTCCCCATATCCCCGTGTCCCAATGTCCCCATGTCCCCATATCCCCGTGTCCCCATAGCCATGTGTCCCCGTGTCCCCCATGTCCCCGTGTCCCCATAGCCACATGTCCCAATGTCCCCCCGTCCCCATATCCCCGTGTCCCAATGTCCCCATGTCCCCATGTCCTCGTGTCCCCATAGCCACATGTCCCAATGTCCCCCGTCCCCATATCCCCGTGTCCCAATGTCCCCATGTCCCCATATCCCCGTGTCCCCATAGCCATGTGTCCCCGTGACCCCCATGTCCCCGTGTCCCCATAGCCACATGTCCCAATGTCCCCCCGTCCCCATATCCCCGTGTCCCAATGTCCCCATGTCCCCATATCCCCGTGTCCCCATAGCCATGTGTCCCTGTGACCCCCATGTCCCCGTGTCCCCATAGCCACATGTCCCAATGTCCCCCCGTCCCCATATCCCCGTGTCCCAATGTCCCCATGTCCCCATATCCCCGTGTCCCCATAGCCACATGTCCCAATGTCCCCCCGTCCCCATATCCCCGTGTCCCAATGTCCCCATGTCCCCATATCCCCGTGTCCCCATAGCCACATGTCCCAATGTCCCCCCGTCCCCATATCCCCGTGTCCCAATGTCCCCATGTCCCCATATCCCCGTGTCCCCATAGCCATGTGTCCCTGTGTCCCCACATCCCTGTGTCCCCATGCCCCCTGTGCCCCCATATCCCCATAACCATGTGTCTGCGTGTCCCCACGTCCCCCTGCCCCTGTGTCCCCATATCCCCATAACCCTGTGTCCCCATATCCATGTGTCTCCATGACCCCATATCCCCATGTCCCTGTGTCCCCACAACCATGTGTCCCCGTGTGCCCATATCCCCGTATCCCCGTGTCTCCATGTCCCCATATCCCCGTGTCCCCACAGCTCAGTGCCCCCCCATGTCCCCAAACCTCCATATCCCCGTGTCCCCCATCTCCCCCCACCCGTGTCCCCCCACCCCTGCAGCCCCGTGTCCCCACCTCATGCCCCGTTTGCCACCCCCTTGTCACCATGTCCCCCCATCCCCATAGTGCTTTGTCCCCTTGTCCCCGTGCCCCCTTGTCCCCATAAACGTGTCTCCCCCCCTGTGCCTCGCAGTGTCCCCAGATCGGTGTCCCCATGTCCCTGTCCCTACCCCACGTCCCCTTGCCCCATGTCCCCACACCCGTGTTGTGACCCTGTGTCATCGTGTCGTGTCCCCAAATCCCTGTGTTGTGTCCCCAAATCCCTGTGTTTTGTCCCCACACCCGTGTGCCCATGTCCCTGTGACACCCCACGTCCCTGTGCCCCTATATCCCCGTGTCCCATGTCCCTTTGTCCCTCCACGTTCCCATGTCCCCATAACCCTGTGTCCCTCTGTCCCAGTGTCCCCATGCTGCCATGCCCCCATCTTTGTGTCCCTGTGTCCCCATGTCCCCCTGTCCCTGAGTCCCCGTGTCCATGCCCACACATCCCCATGTCCCAGTGTCCCCATATCCCAGTGTCCCCATGTCCCCACATCCCAATGTCCCAGTGTCCTCATGTCTCAGTGTCCCCATATCCCCCATGCTCCCGTGTCCCCGTGTCCCCATGTCCCCCTGTCCCTGAGTCCCCATGCCCCTATAACCCCATGCCCCTCTGTCCCCATGTTCCCATTTTCTTGCCATCCCCATGTCCCCATATCCCCGTGCCCCCATGTCCCTGTGTCCCTATGTCCATGTGTCCTCGTGCCCCCATATCCCCGTGCCTCCATGTCCCTGTGTCCCCATGTCCCTGTGTCCCTGTGTCCCCATATCCCCATGTTCATGAGCCCCCATATCCCCGTGCCCCCATATCGCTGTGGCCCCATGCCCTTGTGCCCCCATGTCCCCATATCCCCGTGCCCGTGTCCCTGTGCCCCCATATCCCTGTGTCCCTGCGCCCCCATGTCCCCGTGTCCCCAGGTCCCCATGTCCCTGTACCCCCATATCCCCGTGACTCCATATCCCTGTGACTCGATGTCCCCATGTCCTCATATCCCCATGCCCCCATAACCCCGTGCCCCCGTCTCCGTGTCCCCGTGCCCCCATGTCCCCATGCCCCCACATCCTCGTGTCCCCATATCCCTATGTCCCCATATCCCCATATCCCCGTGTCCCCATATCCCCGTGTCCCCATGTCCCCACGTCCCTATATCCCCATATTCCCATGTCCCCATATCCCTGCGTCCCCATATCCCCGTGTCCCCATAACCCCATATCCCCGTGTCCCCATATCCCCATGTCACCACGTCCCCGTGTCCCCATATCCCCGTGTCCCCATAACCCCATATCCCCGTGTCCCCGTGTCCCCATATCCCCGTGTCCCCATAACCCCATATCCCCGTGTCCCCATATCCCCGTGTCCCCACGTCCCCGTGTCCCCATATCCCCATGTCCCCATATCCCTGTGTCCCCATATTCCCATGTCCCCATATCCCTGCGTCCCCATATCCCCGTGTCCCCATAACCCCATATCCCCGTGTCCCCGTGTCCCCATATCCCCGTGTCCCCACGTCCCCGTGTCCCCATATCCCCATGTCCCCATACCCCCGTGTCCCCATATCCCCGTGTCCCCATAACCCCATATCCCCATGTCCCCATATCCCTGTGTCCCCATATTCCCATGTCCCCATATCCCTGCGTCCCCATATCCCCGTGTCCCCATAACCCCATATCCCCGTGTCCCCGTGTCCCCATATCCCCGTGTCCCCACGTCCCCGTGTCCCCATATCCCCATGTCCCCATATCCCTGTGTCCCCATATCCCCGTGTCCCCATAACCCCATATCCCCATGTCCCCATATCCCCATATCCCCATGTCCCCACATCCCCGTGTCCCCGTGTCCCCACGTCCCCGTGTCCCCATATCCCCATGTCCCCATATCCCCGTGTCCCCATATCCCCGTGTCCCCATAACCCCATATCCCCATGTCCCCATATCCCCGTGTCCCCGTGTCCCCACGTCCCCATGTCCCCATATCCCCATGTCCCCATAACCCCATATCCCCGTGTCCCCGTCCCCGGTGCAGGCAGGCGCAGGCGGCTCCTGGGGTTTATTGGGGGGCTATGGCTTCTGGGCCCCCCCCGGCCCCGCACGCAGACACAGACGGTGGGGGGGGGGGAGCAGGGGGGACACAGGGGGGCTTTGGGGGGGCCCCGGGTACATCGGGGGGGCTCCCCCATACACAGACATCAGGGGGGGCCATACACAGACAGGGGGGTTTTGGGGGGGCCATACATAGACATTGGGGGACCCCCCCATACACAGACATTGGGGGGGGGCATACAGAGACACTGGGGGGGGGATCGGGGGGGCACCCCCATACACGGATACTGGGAGCCCCCCCCCCAGACACTGGGGTGGGGGTGGGGGGGGTCGGGGCACCCCCATACACAGACATTTGGGGGGGCCCCCATACATAGACATTAGGAGGGCTCGGGGGGGGGGGGACTCCCAGACACCTGCCCCCCCCCCCAACAAACACAGTGGGGAGGCCCCCCCTAAAAACACATGAGGATTTTGAGCCCCCCCCCCATACAAACACATGTTTTTTTTTCGGGGGGGGGGGCATAGAAACACATGGGGGGTGCCCCCCCCCCACATTCACACACGGGGGGGGGGCTCCTGGGTCCCTCCAGGCCCCCCCCAGGTGCCAGGGTTCACAGTGGGGGGGGGCCGGGCCCCCCCTTGTCGTGCAGGGCAGGGGCCGGGGGCCTGGGGGGGCCCCTATGGCTTCGGTGTGGGGCCCCCCCGGCCGGGCCGGCCCCGCCGCCTGCGGGAGAGAGGGGTCAGCACCTGCCCAGTATGGCCCAGTGCCCCCCAGTATGGTAAAGTGCCCTCCCAGTAAGGTAGAGTGAGCTCCCAGTATGGTAAGGTGCCCTCCCAGTATGGCCCAATGTCCCCCAGTATGGTAAAGCACCCTCCCAGTATGGCCCAGTGCCCACTCAGTACAGTCCAGAGCCCACCACTATAGCCCAGTGCACTCCAGTATGGCCCAATGACCCTCAATATGGCCCAGTGGCCCCCAGTACGGTCCAGTGGCCCTCCCAGTATGGCCCAGTGTTCCCCAGTATGGTAAAGTGCCCTCCCTGTATGACCCAGCAGCCTCCCAGTATGGCCTAATTCTCTTCCAGTACGTCCACATGCTCTCCAGTGCCCTCCCAGTATGGACCAGTGGCCCACACTTATACTTCAGTGTCCTCCCATTATGGCCCCATATAGTAGTGTCCCCTACAGTATGGCCCAGTGCCCTCCAGCATGGCCCAGTGCTACCCCAGTATGGCCCAGTACCCTCCCAGCATGACCCAGAACCTTCCCAGTATGGCCCAGTGGCCCCAAGCATGCCCCAGGAACCTCCCAGTATGGTACAGAGCGCTCCCAGTGCCCTCTCCCAGTTTGCCCCATGCTCTCCAGTATGGCCCGGTGTCTCCCCGGTGCCTCCCCAGTCCCTCCCAGTGCCCTCGCTGCCGCTCCCAGTGCTCCCAGTACCGGCTCAGTCGGGCTCCACCACGATGCTGGGTTTGTCCCGCGCCGCCCCCTTGGCCGCCAGCCCCAGCGCCTTCTCCTGCACGGGGACGGGGACACTCGCACGGGGACACCCGCGTGGGGACAGGGACACTCGTGTGGGGACGGGGACACTCACATGGGGACGGGGACAATCATATGGGGACAGGGATGCTCACATGGGGACACTCGTGTGGGGACAGGGACACTTGTATGGGGACGGGGACACTCATATGGGGACACTCGTGTGGGGACGGGGACACTCGCATGGGGACAGGGACACCCATATGGGGATGGGGACACCCGTATGGGGATGGGGACACCCGTATGGGGATGGGGACACTCGCATGGGGACGGGGACAATCATATGGGGATGGAGACACTCATATGGGGATGGGGACACTTGCACGGGGACACCTGCGTGGGGACGGGGACACTCGTATGGGGACAGGGACACCCGTACGGTGAGGGGGACACTCGTGTGGGGATGGGGACACCCGCGTGGGGATGGGGACACTCATATGGGGACAGGGACACTCGCATGGGGACACTCGCGTGGGGACAGGGACACTTGTATGGGGACATTGTATGGGGACAGGGACACTCGTGTGGGAATGGGGACACCTGTATGGGGACACTTGCGTGGGGACGGGGACACTCGTGTGGGGACGGGGACACTTGCACAGGGACACTCGCATGGGGACGGGCTCACTCATAGGGGGACGGGGACACTCGTGTGGGGACACTCGCTTGGGGACAGAGACACTCGTATGGGGACAGGGACACGCATATGAGGACGGGGACACTCGTGTGGGAATGGGGACACTTGTATGGGGACAGGGACACTCATATGGGGATGGGGACACTCATATGGGGACACTCGCTTGGGGACGGGGCACTTGTACGGGGACAGGGACGCTCACATGGGGACACTCGTATGGGGATGGAGACGCTTGCATGGGGACGGGGACGCTCATATGGGGACACCCACATCAGGACGGGGACACTCATATGGGGACACTCACGTGGGGATGGGGACACTTGCAAGGAGACAGGGACACTCATATGGGGACGGGGACACTTGTATGGGGATGGGGACACTCATATGGGGACACCCGTGTGGGGACGGGGACACTCGTGTGGGGACGGGGACACTCGCACGGGGACACTCACATGGGGACACCCACATCGGGATGGGGACACTCGCATAGGGACAGGGACCCTTGCCTGGGGACGGGGACCCTCCCAAGGGGACACTCACACGGGGACAGGGACACTTTATGGGTGTCCCATGGGTGCTGGGGGATCCCATGGGTGCTGGGGGGGTCTCATGGGAGCTAGGGGATCTTATGGGCACTGGGGATATCCTATAGGTGCTGGGGGGGTCCTATGGGTGGTGGGGGTTCCCATGGGTACTGAGGGGGTTCCTATGGGTTCTGGGGGTTCCCATGGGTGCCAGGGGGGTCCTATGGGTGCCGAGGGGTCCCATGGGTGCTGGGGGGTCTCATGGGTGCCAAGGGGTCCCAGGGAAGCCAGGCGATCCTATAGACATTGGGGATATCCTATGGGTACCGAGCGGGGTCCTATGGGTGGTGAGGGTTCCTATGGGTGCCAGGGGGGTCCTATGGGTGCTGGGGGTTCCCATGGGTGCCAGGGGGGTCCTATGGGTGCTGGGGGGGTCCCATGGGTGCTGGGAGGTCCCATGGGTGCTGGGGGGTCTCGTGGGTGCCAAGGGGTCCCATGGGAACCAGGCTATCTTGTAGACACTGGGGATATCCTATGGGTACCGGGGGGTTCCTATGGGTTCTGGGGGTTCCCATGGGTGCCAGGGGGGTCCTATGGGTGCCGAGGGGTCCCATGGGTGCTGGGGGGTCTCATGGGTGCCAAGGGGTCCCAGGGAAGCCAGGCGATCCTATAGACATTGGGGATATCCTATGGGTACCGAGCGGGGTCCTATGGGTGGTGAGGGTTCCTATGGGTGCCAGGGGGGTCCTATGGGTGCTGGGGGTTCCCATGGGTGCCAGGGGGGTCCTATGGGTGCTGGGGGGTCCCATGGGTGCTGGGAGGTCCCATGGGTGCTGGGGGGTCTCGTGGGTGCCAAGGGGTCCCATGGGAACCAGGCTATCCTGTAGACACTGGGGATATCCTATGGGTACCGGGGGGGTCCTATGGGTGCTGGGGGTTCCCATGGGTGCCAGGGGAGTAACATGGGTGCCGGGGGGGTCCCATGGGTGCCGGGGGGGGTCTCACCTCGACCAGGGTGTGCCAGTGCTCGATGGGTTTACGGGGGTTGGCCAGCATCTCGGCCCAGTGCTCGCGGCCCGGCCCCTCGGCGTCGCTGCCCACCCGGCACATCCCGATCACCTCGTTGTGCCCGATGCTGCGGGAGCCACGGTAGCACCCAGGGGACCGGGGACACCCCGGGACCCCAAAAGCTCCCCGTGACCATTGGTGGGACCCAAGTGTCCAGGGGAAACCCCAAAGTAGGGATGTGTGCGCCTTGGGACCCCAAAAGCTCCCTGTGCCCACCAACGGGACCCAGATGTCCGGGGGTCACCCCAATATGGGGACCCAGGTGCCCGGGGACCCCAAACGCTCCCCATGCCCACCAAGGGGACCCAGATGTCTGGGGTCACCCCAATATGGAGACCCAGGTGTCCCAGGAACCCCAAACTCTCCCCATGCCCCCCAGTGGGACCCAGATGCCTGGGGGTCACCCCAATATGGAGACCCAAGTGCCCAGGGACCCCAAATACTCCCTCTGCCCACCAAGGGGATCCAGATGTCTAGGGGTCACCCCAATATGGGGACCCAGGTGCCCGGGGACCCCAAACACTCCCCATGCCCACCAAGGGGACCGAGATGTGATTGGGATCACCCCGATATGGGGCAAGACCCCTCGCACGAGGGCCCTGACCCCCTCACCAGTCGTAGTCGACCACGGCGATGGTGAGGCTGACGTGGTGCACGCTCTCGTGCGGGACGTCGAACACCAGCGCCTCGTTGTAGCTGGGGTTCAGGGTGTTCTTCTTGATGGACGTCTTGCGCTTCTTCAGCCGCCGGCCCTCCGCCATCAGCGAGGCCTTCACGTAGGGGTCTGGGGGGCAGCCCCACGGCACCCCCTAAAGCCCCACGGCCGCCCCACGGTGCCCCGCAGAGCCCCCCGGCCACTTGATGGCACCCCAGAGCTCCACGGCCATCCCATGGTGCCCCATGGCCATCCCATGGTGTCCTACAGAGCCCCATGGCCATCCCATGGTGTCCCAGTCATCCCATGGTGCCCCACAGCCATCCCATGGTGTCCTACAGAGCCCCACGGCCACCCCATGGTGCTTTATAGTCACCCTTTGGAGCCCCACGGAGCCCCATGGCCATCCCATGGTGTCCCATAGCCATCCCGTGGTGTCCTACAGAGCTCCATGGCCATCCCATTGTGCCCTACAGTCATCTCACTGGTGTCCTACAGAGCCCCACATCCATCCCATAGTGCCATACAGAGCCCTGTGGTCATCCCATGGTGTCCTACAGAGCCCCACGGCCATCCCATGGTGTCCTACAGAGCCCCACATCCATCCCATAGTGCCATACAGAGCCCTGTGGTCATCCCATGGTGTCCTACAGAGGCCCCACGGCCATCCCATGGTGTCCTACAGAGCCCCACATCCATCCCATGGTGCCCCATGGTCATCTCATGGTGTCCTACAGAGCCCCATGGCCATCCCGTGGTGCCCTGCAGCCACCCCATGGTCATCTCATGGGGGCAAGTTGGAGACTCTACGTCCCCCAGCGTCCTTATGTCCCCCATGTCCCCATGTCCTCCTGATGCCCCCCCATATCCTCCTGTTGACATCCTTGGGGCAGGAGGTGTCCCCATGTGTCCCCATGTCCCCAGTCACCCAAGAAGTTGGTCAGAGGCCCAGGGGGCAGGTTGGTGTCCCCATGTCCCAGCACGTCCCCATGTCCCGCCATGTCCCCATGTCCTGCCATGTTCCCATGTTCCACCATGTCCCCATGTCCTGCCATGTCCCTATGTCCTGCCATGTCCCCACGTCCCTCCACATCCCTGTGTCCTGCCATGTCCCCACCTGTCCCCGTGTCCCACCATGTCCCCATGTCCCTGCATGTCCCTGTGTTCTGTTATGTCCCTGTGTCCCACCATGTCCCCACCAGTTCCTATGTCCCTACCTGTCCCCGTGTCCCTCCACATCCCTGTGTCCCACCATGTCCTCGTGTCCCGCTGTGTCCCTACCTGTCCCCATGTCCCACCATGTCCCCATGTCCCCACCAGTCCCCATGTCCCCACCGGTCCCCATGTCCCTCAATGTCTCCATATCCCTCCATGTCCCCATGTCCCTCCATGTCCCCATAACCCTCCACATCCCCGTGTTCCCACCTGTCCCCATGTCCCCACCTGTCCCCACGTCCCTCCACGTCCCCGTGTCCTGCTGTGTCCCCACGGGTCCCTGTGTCCCCTCTCACCCGAGAAGCCGGTCAGGTCCATGGCGCGCAGGTTGGAGGCGCGGATGACGGTGACCGTGAGGCGCCCGGCCGTGGGCAGGTAGCACAGCGAGAAGTTCACCTCCCCCAGGTCTGCCTTCTCCTGCCAGGGGCAAAGGTCAGCAGGGGTCAAAGGTCAGTGGAGTCAAAGGTCATGGGGTCAAAGATCAGTGGGGTCAAAGGGAATCAGGTTTGGGGATGGGTCAAGGGGCAAAGGGCACGGGGGAGGTTGGGGGTGGCACCAGGTTTGGGGACAGGAAGCAAAGGGATCAGGGGTCACAGTGGGGTCAGAGGACGATGGGGTCAGGGGTCACAGGGGGGTCAGAGGTCACAGATAGGGGATGCTTCTGGTTGGGGTTCAGCTCCCGCTCCGGGACTGGAACTGCACACACACCTCCAAATGAGGCTGCCAATGCACGTGCAAATGTGCACGCACGTCTGTAACCCAGGCTGCAAGCGCAGCCAGAGGTGCAAACGCATCGGGCAAGACTGATGATGCATTTGCAAGCGCATCTGCAAATGCACCTGCGAGTGGCACTGCAAATGCATCTACAAACGCACCTGTAGCTGAAGGAAAAATGTATCTGCAAACAAGGCTGGCAATGCATCTGCCGATGCACCCGGAAATGCATCCATGAGCACGGCTGCAAAGGCATCTGCAAGTGCATGTAGGGCCGGAGCTGCAAATGCACCTGCAACTGGAGCTGCAAATGCATCTGCAAACGAGGCCGTGATGCATCTGTAAATGCATCCACAACTGGAGCAGCAAATGCATCTAAGATGAGGCTTGCAAACACCTCTGCAAATGCATCTACAAGTGGAACTGCAAATGCAAATGAGACTGCCAGTGAATCTGCCAACTGTGCCTTCAACTGTGGCTGCAAATTCACCTGCAAAGCAGACTGCAAATGCATCTGCAAATGAGGCTGCAAATGTGTATTCCAAATACATTTTCAAATGTATCCATGACCAGAAATGCATGCAAATGTATATGCATATACATGTATGACTGGAGCTGCAAATGCATCTGCAAATGCATCCTCAAACACATCTGCAAATGCATCTGTGACAAGAGCTGTAAATGTATCTGAAAATGACAGTACTAATGCACCCTGCAACTGCATCTGCAAATGCACGTGTGACTGGAGCATCAAATGCATGTGTGAATGGAGCTACAAATACATCTGCCAATGAGGTGGTAAATGTATCTTGCAAACGCATCCTGCAACGCATCTGCAAATGCATGTGAGACCAGAGGGGCAAATGCATCTGCAACCAAGGTTGTAAACACATTCTGCAAATGCATCTGCAAACACAGCTGCAAATGCAAGGCTGACCAGAGCTGCAAATGCATCTACAAATGAGGCTGCAATTGTATCCTGCAAACCCATCTTACAAACGCATCCTGCAAATACATCTGCAAATGTATGGATGACCAGAGGTACAAATGCATCTGCATTTGAAGCTGCAAATGCATCCTGCAAATGCATCTGCAAATGCATCTACAAGGGTATCTGCAAATACACGTGAGAGCAGAGATAAAAATGCATCTATAAACGATGCTTTGCAAACATGTCTTGCAAACACATCTGCAAATGCATCGTGCAAATGCACATGTGAAACCAGAGGTACAAAAGTATCTGCAACCGAGCCTGCAAACACATTCTGTAAATGCATCCTCAAATGCATGTAATACCAGAGCTGCAAATGTTATCTACAAAATGGCGTCTTGCAAACATGTCTTGCAAATTCACCTGCAAATGCATCTACAAATGCATCTACAAATGCTAATGAGACCTGAGCTACAAATGCACCTACAAATGATGTCTTGCAAACATTTCTCACAAACACATCTCCAAATGCACCTGCATGTGAGACCAGAGGAGCAAATGCATCTGCAACCAAGACTGCAAACACATTCTGCAAACGCATCCTCAAATGCATCCTCAAATGCATGTGAGACCAGAGCTGCAAATGCGTCTACAAATGGTGTCTTGCAAACATGTCTCGCAAACACATCTGCAAATGCACCTGCAAGTGCATCTGCAAATAAAGGTGAGACCAGAGTGCAAATGCATCTGTATTTGACGCTGCAAACACATCCTGCAAATGCATCCTGTGAACACATCTTGCAAACGCATCCTGCAAATGTATGCAAATACTTGTGAGACCAGAGGTACAAATGCATCTATAAATGGTGTCTTACAAACTTATCTGCAAATGCACCTGCAAATGCGTGTGAGATCAGGTACACACGCATCTGCAACCAAGGCTGCAAGTGCATCCTGCAAATGCATCCTGCAAATGCATCTGAAAATAATACCTTGCAAACATGTCTTGCAAACAGATCTGCATCTGCAAAAACATCTGGAAATGCATGTACGACCAGAAGTGCAAATGCATCTGCAATTAAGGCTGCAAACACATCCTGCAAATGCATCTTAAAATGCAATTGAGGCAAGAGATACAAATGCATCTGCAAATGAGGCTGCAAATGCGTCCCGCAAACACATCTGCAAATGCATTTTTCAAATGCATCTGCAAAAGCATCTACAAATGCATGCGAGACCAGAGGTACAAATGAGTCTGCAATCAAGGGTGCAAATGCATCCTGCAAAACCATCTGAAAGTGCATCCTGCAAATGGTGTCTTGCAAACACGTCTTGCAAATTCATCTCCAAATGCATGTGAAATCAGAGGTACAAATGCATCTGCAACTGAGGCTCCAAACACATCCTGAAAATGCATCCTGCAAACGCATCTGCAAACACATCCTGCAAACATCCTACAAATACATCTGCAAATGTATGTACAATTGGTGTCTTGCAAGCATGTCTTGCAAACGCATCTGCAAATGCATTTGCAAATGAACACAAGGCAAGAGGTACAAATGCATCTGCAACCAAGGCTGCAAATGCATCCCATGAATGCATTTGCAAATCCATCTACAAATGGTGTCTTGCAAACATGTCTCACAAATTCATCTGCAAATGCATCCTGCAAATACACATGAAACCAGAGGTGAAAATTAATCTGCAATCGAGGGTGCAAACGCATCCTGCAAACACATCTGGAAACACATTTGCAAATGTATGTACAATTCGTGTCTTGCAAACGTGTCTTGCAAATGCATCTGCAAATGCATCTGCAAATATATCTGCAAATGCATGTGAGACAAGGTACAAGTGTATCTGCAACCAAGGTTACACAGGCCATCCTGCAAATGCACCTGCAAGTGAATGCACTACAAATGCATGTGAGACCAGACGTATAAATGTGTCTGCAACTGAGGCTGCAAACGCATCCCACAAACGCATCTGCAAATGCATCTACAAATGGTGTCTTGCAAACATCTCTCGCAAACACATCTGAAAACGCATCTGCAAATGTATCTGCAAATGCATTTGAGACAAGAGGTACAAATGCATCTGCAACCGAGGCTGCAAATGCATCCCATGAATGCATCTGCAAACACACCCTACAAATGCATTTACAAATGCATGTGAGACCAGAGGTATAAATGTGCCTGCAACTGAGGCTGCAAACACATCCTGCAAATGCATCTGCAAATGCATCTACAAACGTATGTGAGAATAGAGGTGCAAATGCACCTGCAAACAAGGCTGCAAACACATTCTGCAAATGCATGTGAGAACAGAGGTGCAAATGCATCTGCAATCAAGGCTGCAAACACATCTGCAAATGCATCCTACAAATGCACGTGAGACCAAAGGTGCAAATGCATCTTCAACCTGAGGCTGCAAACGCATCCCGTGAACACATCTGCAAACATGCGGGCACCTGCGGCTGCAAACACACCCGCACCAGAGCCCGCCAGCGTCCCCGTCCCCCCCCCGGCGGCCGCCTCACCGCGGTGGCCTCCAGGATGTCCCTCCAGATGGGCGTCTCGCCGTCGCGCTCGGCCGCCTCCAGCAGGTTATCCAGCACCACCTGCCCGATCAGGTCGTGCCGCGAGAAGCGGTCGAAGTCGTAGACGCTGAAGTGCAGGCGGCGGGCGGGCAGCTCGGCGAAGGGCACCCCGAAGCTGAAGGTCTCGTCGAAGACGGGGTTGAGCGTCCGCCGGTGCACCTTGGTCTGGAATTTCTTCTTGCGGTCGGGCAGCAGGTACATCTTGACGTAGGGGTCGGAGAAACCGTTGGCGTCCTTGGCGGGGAGGTCGCGGGCGCGCAGCACCCGCACCACCAGCTGCTCGGTGCCGTAGGCGTAGCGCAGGGCGACGCTCAGCCGCCCGCAGGGCGTCCCCCCCCCGGCTCCCCCGGCGCCCCCGCGCCGAGCGTCGCCCTCGCCGGGCTGGTAGAGCTCGGGCTGGATCTGGCCGATGCTGGTGCTTTGCTCGGGTTTCTCCTCGAAGAGGTTCGGGGGGTCCGGGCTGGATGGGCGGGGGGCCGGGGGGTGTCTGGGGGGGAAAAGGGGTGGTCCTGGTGATGGAGCTGGGGTGGGGTCCCCAGCCACCCCTACGTGTCCTTGTGGACCCCACCCCTGTGCCAGCCCCGTCCCCATGTCACGCAGCCCCCATCCATCTCCATCTCCATGTCCACCCCGTCCCCATCCCAGTCCCCACCCTATTCCCATCCCCTCCCCATCCCCAATCCCCAATCCCCATCCCACCCCATCCCACCCCATCCCATCCCATCCCACCCCATCCCATCCCAATCCTCATCCCCATCCCATCCCATCCCCATCCCATCCCATCCCTTCCCAATTCCCATCCCATCCCATCCCACCCCATCCCATCCCAATCCTCATCCCCGTCCCCATCCCCATCCCCATCCCATCCCTTCCCAATTCCCATCCCATCCCATCCCAACCCAACCCAACCCAACCCAACCCCATCCCCATCTTACTCCCCATCACATCCCATTCCCAATCCCCATCCCATCCCATCCCATCCCATCCCATCCCATCCCATCCCATCCCATCCCCATCCCCATCCCCATCCAACCCAACTCCATCCCCATCTCCCTCACCACCCCATCCCCTCCCACCCCAGCCCCCCACCCCCCATCCTCCCGCCCCTCCGTCCCCAGTCCCCACCTGCCCCCGTGTCCCAGCGCCGCCACCTGCTGCTGGGAGGTGGCGCTGGGCAGGGCCCCCCCGGCCCCGTCGCGCTCCAGGGGCAGCTCGGGCGAAGTCTGGCTCAGCTTTAGGGCGGCCTCGGGGCAGGACCCCATGTCCAGGTAGGAGCGCTCGGGGGCTTCGGCAGCCCGCTTCCCCCCGCTCGGGCTCCCCGAAGGGCACGGGGTGGGGGGGCTCCTTGCGGGGGGCGGCCCCCGCGCCCCCCTTGTCGCGCCAGGGCACCCAGCAGAGCTTCCAGGAGACGAAGAGCGAGACGCCCAGCAGCACGATGCCGCAGAAGGTGACGATCACCGACAGCAGGCTCACCGAGATGTCTGGGGGGGGATGCCCCGGGGGGAGTCCCCGTCACCCTCCGGGGGTCCTCGTCACCCTCTGGGGGTCCCTGACACCCTCCTGGGGTCCTCAAAACCCTCTTGGGGTCCTCATCACCCTCTTGGGATCCTATCACCCTACTGGGTTCCCACCACTCTCTTGGGTTCCCACCACCCTCTTGAGGACCCCACCACCCTCTATGGGTTCTCCCTACCCTCCCAAGGGTCTCACCACCCTCTTGGGTGCCCACAACCCTCCTTAGGGTCCCACCACCCTCTTGAGAACCCCGCCACCCTCCTTAGGGTCTCATCATCCTCTTGGAGTCCCACCACCCTCTTGAGGACCCCACCACCCTCTTGGGGTCCCACCGCCCTCTTTGGGATCCCACCACCCTTCTTTGGGTCCCATCACCCTCTTGGGATCCCATCACCCTCTTGGGTTCCCACCACCCTCCTTAGGGTCTCACCATCCTCTCAGGGTCCCACCAACCTCTTGAAGACCCCACCACCCTCCTTGGGGTCTCATCATCCCCTTAGGGTCCCACCACCCTCTTGGGGTCCCATCACTCTCCTGGGCTCCCCATCACCCTCTTGGGATCCTATCACCCTAATGGGTTCCCACCACCTTCTTTGGGATCCCATCACCTTCTTGAGGACCCCACCACCCTCCTTAGGGTATCATCCTCCTCTTGGGGTCCCACCACCCTCTTGATGACCCCACAACCCTCCTTAGGGTCTCACCATCCTCTTGGGGTCTGAACCAACCTCTTGAGGACCCCACCACCCTCCTTAGGGTCCCACCACCCTCTTGAGGACCCCACCACCTCTCTGGGTTCCCACCACCCTCCTTGAGATCCCATCAACCTCTTGAGGACCCCCCCCCCCACCCTCTTTGGGTTCCCACCACCCTCCTTGGGACCCCCCCACCCTCTTGAGCCTGCCCCTCCCCTCAGGGCCCCCCCTCACCAGCGTCGGCAGGCCGGGGGTGCCCGCGGTGCCGCAGGAGGTCGGTGAACTCCAGGCACTGCTGGTGCTGGGCACGGGCACGGGGGGCGAAGCAGAGCTCCTGCACCAGGCGCAGGGCGCTGCGGCACACGTCCTCCTCGTAGTCCCCCGACATGGCCGCCCGCCTGCGGGGGGCACCGGGGCGTGGGGGGGGGGGGCAGTGCTTTTGCACGCCCCCAACACCCCCTCCCCATCCCCAACCCCTCGGGATTGGGCCCGAGGTGTGCAAGGGGGTGTGTGCAAGGGGGTGTGGAGCTGTGCAATGCATGGTGCTGCACTTGTGCGTGTGGTTGTGCATGCAAGTGTGCAGAACGCTGTGCTTGTCCATGCACTGGTGCTCACAATCACACACGCCATTGCATTTGTGCGTGTGGTAGTGCTTGCAAGTGTGCACAGGGCTGTGCTCGTGCATGCGGCGGTGCTTGTAATCATGCATGCTGTTGCATTTGTGCAGGGGGCTGTGCTTGCAAGCGTGCATGGGCTTGTGCTAATGTTTGTGCACGTAGCAGTGCTTGCAAATGTGCATGGGGCTGCGCTTGTGAGCATGCTCACAATCGTGCATGCTGTTGCACTTGTGCATAGGGCTATGCTTGCATGCATGGGGACATGCTACCAATTGTGCATGTGACAGTACTTGCAAGTGTGCACAGGGCTACAATCGTGCATGCTGTTGCACTTGTGCATAGGGCTATGCTTGCATGCATGGGGACATGCTACCAATTGTGCATGTGACAGTGCTTGCAAGTGTGCACAGGGCTTGTGCATGCTGTGGTACTCATGATTGTGCATGCTGTTGCACTCATGCATGGGACTGTGCTCATGCATGTGGTGGAGCTCGTGATTGTGCATGCGTACGGTTGCACTTGTGCAGGGGGCTGTGCTTGCACGTATGCATGGGGACGTGCTAATAACTGTGCATGTTGCTGTGCTTGCAAGTGTGCACAGAGCTGTGCTCATGCATATGGTGGTGCTCATGATTGTGCACACCATTGCATTCATGCATGGGGCTGTGCTTGCAAATGTGCATGGGGACGTGCTGATGATTGTGCACATGGCAGTGCTTGTAAGTGTTCACGGAGCTGTGCTTGTGCACGTGGTGCTCACAATCATGCACGCCGTTGCATTCATGCATGGGGCTGTGCTTGTGCATACAGTGGAGCTCATGATCGTGCATGCAGTTGCATTCGTGCATGGGGCTGTGCTTGCAAGCGTGCATGGGGACGTGCTAACAATTGTGCTTGTGACAGTGCTTGCAAGTGTGCATGGGGCTGTGCTTGTGCATACGGTGGAGTTCATGATCGTGCATGAACGTGTGCATGGGGACATGCACGTGGCTGGACTTGCAAGTGTGCACAGGGCTGTTCTTGTGCATGCAGCTGAGCTCACAACTGCACGTGCCATTGCATTCATGCATAGGGCCATGCTTGCAAGTGTGCATGGCTTTGTGCATGTGTCAGTGCTTGCAAGTGTGCATGGGGCATGCTTGTGCATGGGGAGTGCTCGTGCATGCAGTGGTGCTCACAATCACCTACGCAGTCACATTTGCACATGGGGCTGTGCATGCGAGTGTGCGTGGGGTTGTGCTAATGATTGTGCATGCAGTAGTGTTTGCAAGTGTGCACAGGGCTGTGCTCGTGCATGCAGCGGCACTCATGACGGTGCACACTGTTGCATTTGTGCATGGGGCTGTGCTTGCACGTGTGCACGGGGATGTGCTAACGATTGTGCACAGTGATTGTACTTGCAAGTGCACGGGGCTGTGCTCGTGCACGCAGCTGCACTCACAACTGTGCACACTTGTGCACGGGGCTGTGCTTGCACGCGTGCACGGGGCTGTGCTCACGACTGCACCCCGTTACGCCCCCCCCCCCCCCTTGCACGCCCCCCGTGCACCCCCCGCCCCTCGTGCAAGCTCCCGTGCGACGCCATCACCTGCTGGGCGGCTCCGGGGGGCCAGGGGGGTCAGCGGGGTGCTGGGGGGGGCGCGGGGGCCTGGCGGGGCTGGGGCCGGGCCATGCAGCGTCTGGGGGGGGTCACACGAGGGGTCCCCCGCGCACCGGCCTCCTGCAGGGGGAGGGAGAGATGGGATTTGGGGGGGGGGGGGGGCACCTGAACCCCCCCCTTATGTGCAAGGGGGGGGGGGTCTTGCCCCTCCTGTGCATTGGACTGCCATCGTTGGGGGGGGGGGGTGTACCCCTAATTGTCCCTCGCCCGGCCCCTAATTGCCCCCTCAAACCCACAATTGCCCCCCCTTTCTCCTCTACTGTCCCCCCCAGCCCCACAATTGCCCCCCCAGCCCCACAATTGCCCCCCCTTTTGCTCCCTTATTGCCCCCCCAGCCCCACACCTGCTCCCCCTAACCCACACCTGCCCCTCTTGCTCCTCTATTGCCCCCCCCAGACCCTCCCCTGCCCCCCCAAAGGCTGACCACTGCCCCCCCAAATCTGCCCCCCCATACACCCAGCACAGGCAGCCCCCCCCAGCATTGCAGCCCCCCCAAAATCCCCCCTGCCCCCCCATATTCCCTCTTACCCCCCCATATTCCCCCCCTACCCCCCGCAAATTCCTCCCCACCCCCCCATAATCCCCCCTCACCCCCCAAATTCCCCCTCCCCCCCACACCTGCAGCCCCCCCCATTTCCACCCACCCCCCCCAAATCCCCCCCTCCCATTTCCCTGCCCCCCCCCCCCACTGCAGCCCCCCCCCCCAATTCCCGCCCCCCCCCAGGGGATCCCCCACGCCTTTACCCCCCCGCCGTCCCCCCCCCCCATGCACAGAGACCCCCCCCCAAATTCTCCCTCCTCCCCCAAATTTGCCCCCCCCCCCCCCCCAGCGCCCCCCAGCTCCCCCAAGCCCCGGCCGGGCCCGCGCTCACCTGCCGTACCGAGCCGAACCGGGCCGAGCGGAGCCGAACCCGGCCGAAAGGAGCCGAAAGGAGCCGAACCTGCCCGAAGGGAGCCGAAGGAAACCGAACCCTCCCGAACTGAGCCGAAGGGAACCGAACCCGGCTGAAAGGAGCCGAACCCGCCCGAACGGAGCCGAACCCTTCCGAATGTTTCCGAACGGTTCCGAACTGTTCCGAACGGAGCCGAACCCGCCCCTTGGCGGTCCCGAACCCTCCCGAATGGTTCCGAACGGTTCCGAACGGAGCC
>NW_026109763.1:0-28578 GCF_013377495.2 Cygnus atratus
ACGCCTCCCTTAAAGGGGCCGCTGGGGTTTGTAAGGGAGTTAAAGGGGGGCGGGGGGGTACAGGGGGAGGGGGAGGGGGGACGTGGGCACGCGGAGGGGGTAAACGGGGATCGGGGGGGGGAAACTGGGACCGGGGGGACACTGGGGGCGCCGCGGGGACCTTGTGGAGCCGCCCGGGGCCCCGCGGGGCCGCCTCGTGCTCCGCAGTTGCCTCCGTCCGCGGTCACGGATCCCCCGCCGGCTCCCGCACCGGCTGCGGGCGACAAAATGGCCGCCGCGCCTCAGGGAGCGGCGGTACCCCCGTTAGGCCCCGCCCAGAAGGCGGCTCGGCCAATGGGGGCGCGACGCCTCGGTGGAGCGGCCAATCGCAGCGGGGCTTTGCGCACGGCCCCCCGAGGCGCGAGGGGCGGTCTTTGCGCACGGCCCCCGGGGGCTCCTCACAGGGACCCCCCGAGCTCTGCACACGGCCCCCAAGGACCCCTGCACCCGGCCTTGGCGGCTTCTGGAACCTTCCTTCGGGCCCGGTGCTGCACCCGAGCCCCAAAATCCCCCGATTTGTCCCCAAACTGCCCGTGAGCACCCGGCCGTGAGAAGCCGCGAGGGCGAGGCCGCGAAGCAGCCGCTCTGCGGCCACCCCGCCTTCCAGCCAATCACAGCGCGCCTTCCACCCGCTGGCCCCGCCGCGGAGCCAATGGCGGGCCGCCTTTCATCCTGCGCGCGAGGCGCGGCCAATAGGAAGCGGCGAGCCTCGCTCCCGCCCTTTTAGGGCTCGGGCAGGCGCGGGAGGGGCGGAGCCACCTGGGGGGGCGGGGGCGAGACACCTCGCTCCCGGCGTGCACCGCGCGCGCGGGGAAACGAAATCGAAACCGAAAGCCCGGGGCCGGGGCTGAGGCCGGAGGCGGAGCCGGGACCGGGGCCGGGACCGCCATGGCCGCACCGCCGCCGGTCCCGCTGCTGCTGGCGGCGCCGGGGGGGCCGTGGGGGGGCCCGAGGCTCTTCCCCCGGGCCCTGGCCGCCCTGCGGGGGGCACCGGCCCCCGTCCACGTCGTGGCCGTCTTCGGGCCGAGGGGCAGCGGGAAATCCTTCCTGCTGGACCAGCTGGCGGGGCCGGGCGGCGGTAACCACCCCAAATCCCCCCCCCCCCCCCCGAAAAAATTTCTGACCCCCCTCCCCGCTTTTTCTGACCCCCCTCCCCGCTTTTTCTGACCCCCCCCCAGCGTTCCCCAGCAGCCCCGGGCTGTGGCTGCGCTGCCGCCCGCACCCGACACAGCCGGGCCACGCGCTGGTGCTGCTGGACGCCGGCGGCTTCCCCGTGCCGGGGGACGAGGATGACGATGTGGAGGTGCCGGAGGAACGGCGGGGGGGGGGGGTTGGGGGGGGGGCTCGTGGAGCCACCCACTGACCCCCCGGTGCCCACAGGACCCCTGGTTCCTGCAGCTCCTGGTGCTGCAGCTGCTGCTCGCCAGCGTCTTCGTCTACAGCAGCGGGGCCGTGGCCGAGCCGCAGGAGGAGCTCGAGCGCCTGACGTATCCTTCCCTTCCGCCTCCCTTTTGCCCTTTTCTGCCTCTTTTCGCCCTGTTTTCTTTCCTTCACACCCCGCAGCTACGTCCAGGCGCTGCCATGCCGCCTGCGGCTGTTGGAAGAGGAGGAGGACGAGGAGGACGAAGGCGCGCTGCTGCGCACCGTGCTGCCGCCCTTCGTCTGGAGCCTGCGCGGCGCCGCCGTGCCGCCCGAGGATGAGGCCGTGCTGGAGGCTGAAGGCCACGAGCTGCGGGCGGCGCTGGGAACCCCCCCAGGTGCGCGGCCGCCCCGGTGTTCCCGTGGGGCCGCCGGTGCCGCTCGCGGTGACCGTGGCCGTCCCCGCAGGCCTGGAGGCGCCGGTGACGCGCCGCGTCCTCACGCTGTTCCCCGAGCACAAGCTGTTCCGCCTGGAGGCCGGCAGCACCGGCGGCCTGCCGAGGCTCTGCGCCCACCTCCTCAGCTGCGGCCCCAAGACAGGGCTGAGCGGGGAGCGCGTCGGCGGCGCCTGTGAGTGTGGGGGGCATTTGGGGAGGGGAGGGGGTATTTGGGGAGGGGGCGCGCTGTGGGGCACCCCCCCCCGAGTGTTTTGTGTCCCCCCTCCCCAGACCTGGCGGCGCTGGCGGAGCGGGCGGCGGAGGCGCTGCACGGGGCCGAGCCGCTGCGGGTGGCGCGGCTGTGCCAGGAGGCGGAGGCGGCGGCGCTGCAGGTACCGGGGTGGGGGGGGACGTGGGGGGAAACGGGGGGAAGGGGAGCGGCCCCCGGCTCAGCACCGCGCTGTGCCTGCAGCAGGATGAGGCCGAGGACGTCGCCAGGCTGTGGCGCGGGGAAGAGGTCGCACAACCGGACGCTGCTGACGCGTGGTGGAGCGGAGCCGACACCAAGTGGGGTGACAACGGTGACGCCGTCACGGAGAAGGAGCTCGCCGACGCGTGGAACGGTGACACCGTGTCACAACGGGACGTCAACGGGTGGCAAGGTGACACCGTGACGGAAGAGGACATCGCCAACGCGTGGTATGGTGACGCCGCCACTCAACGGGACGTCAACGCGTGGCACGGTGACGCTGTCAAGGAAGAGGACGAGGTTGAAATCTGGTGTGGTGGCACCGCCACCCAACGGGACGTCAACCAGAGCAACGGTGACACTGCCACCCAACAGGACATCAACGCGTGGCACGGTGACGCCGCCCCACCACACGATGCCGTCGCCTGGCTCGATGGCGCCAGCCCCTGGCAGGACAACGCCAGCCTGGCAGCGGGGGACACGCCGGAGGCGGTGCCGCAGCCCCAGGGGAGCCCGATGGGGGCCCCCCTGTGCCTGGTGCGGAATGAGGCCGGGGGGCGGCTGGTGCTGAGCCGCCGGGCGCTGGAGGTGCTGCGCGGCATCGGGCAGCCCGTGGTGGTGGTGGCCATCGCGGGGCCCTACCGCACCGGCAAGTCCTTCCTCATGAACCGGCTGGCGCAGCGGCGCACTGGTGAGATAACGGGGATAATGAGAAGGTTAATGGGGCTAATGAGGAGATTAATGACGTTAACGGCCTCACACCGCCTCCTGGCCCCGCAGGCTTTCCCCTGGGTCACACGGTGCAGGCGCAGACCAAGGGGATCTGGATGTGGTGCCTGCCACACCCACGCCGGGCCAACACCACCCTGGTGCTGCTGGACACCGAGGGGCTGGGGGACCCCAACAAGGTGGGTGCGGGGCCGGGGGGGTCGCAGGACCCCCGGATCCAGCCCTGACGACCCCCCCTGGCTGCAGGGCGACAGCCGCAACGATGCCTGGATCTTCACGCTGGCGCTGCTGCTCTCCAGCACCCTGGTGTACAACAGCCTCGGCACCATCGACCAGCAGGCGCTGGAGAACCTCGGGTACCGGGGGACTGGAGCAGGCGCGACAGTGTCGGCGGTGTTGTGGTTGCATAGCGGTGATGGTGATGCTGCTCCCTGCAGGGTGGTGACGGCGCTGACGGAGCGGGTGCGGGTGCGGGCAGGGGACAGCAGGGACGCGGCAGCAGCCGACTTCGTGCGCTTCTTCCCCGGCTTCGTCTGGGCCGTGCGGGATTTCGTGTTGGAGCTGTCGCAGGACGGGCAGCGCATCACTGAGGACGAGTACCTGGAGAACGCGCTGCGCCTGCAGCCCGGTACGGTAGCGGCACCACGGTGTTACGGCAGGGTGATGCCATAGGGCCGCATCCTGACAGCGTCCCTGTGCTGCAGGGAGCAGCCGTGTGGTGCAGGAGCAGAACGAGCTGCGGCGCTGCCTGCGCGACTTCTTCCCCGAACGCAAGTGCTTCGTGATGCTGCCGCCGGCCAAGCCTCAGGCCATGAAGCAGCTGGAGGAGCTCGACGAGGGGCAGCTGTGCCCCGGCTTCCTGCGGCAGGCCGACGCCTTCTGCCGGCACGTCTGGGACAAGGCCCCGGTGAAGGCGCTGCCGGGGCGGCAGGCGGTGACGGGCAGCAGTGAGTTGCGGCGGTGTGGGGACGGGCGGCCCCATTTGGGTGCCGTAGGGGGGTGACACCGCCATGGCCTCCTGGCAGTGCTGGCGAGCCTGGCGGAGAGGTACGTGGCGGCCATCGCCAGCAGCGGGGTGCTGTGCCTGGAGAGCGCGGTGATGGCGCTGGCGACGGCCGAGAACACGGCGGCGGTGGCGGCGGCAGTGGCCGAGTACAAGCAGCGCATGGAGCGGGAGCTGAAGCTGCCCACGGCCTCGCAGGAAGTGCTGGGGGATGTGCATCGGCGCTGCGAACGCCGCGCCCTCGCCCTCTTCATGGCGCGCGTCTTTGCTGACAAGGAGCAACGCTACCAGGGCCAGCTGATGGTGGGTCCCGGCATGGCGCGGTGTGGCAAAGCACGCGGTGTCCTCCTGCCTGCTGAGCCGTGCATCGCCCCTGGCAGCACGAGCTGGAGGCGGCCAAGGAGGAGTTCTGCCGGCGCAACGAGGCGGCCTCGGCGGAGCGGTGCCGCGCGGTGCTGCGGGAGCTGTGGCAGGACGTGGAGCAGCGCCTGGACCGTGGGGAGTACGCCGTGCCGGGGGGCTCGCGCCGCTTCCAGGAGCGCCTGGGGGAGCTGATGGAGGAGTACCACCGGCGGCCTGGCAAGGGGGTGAAGGTGAGCGCGGTGCCGGTGCCCGACACGTGGTCCTGGTGGCGGTAGTACCCTGACGGCTGCGCCCACCAGGCGGCGGCGGCGCTGGAGGAGTTCCTGCGGGAGCGCGAGGTGCTGGCGCGGGCGCTGTGTGCGGCCGACCAGCAGCTGTCGGAGCGTGAGAGGGAGCGGGTGGCCAGCGAGGCGCTGGCAGCAGCAGCGGCGTCAGCGGTGGCGGAGGCCACGAAGGCGTTTGAGGCACGGCAGGAGGAGCAGCAACGCAGCTTCAAGGAGCACCAGAGGCAGCTGGAGGAGCGGCTGTGGCGCGAGCAGTGGGCGATGCTGGAGGAGCAGGAGCGCATCATTGAGCACAAGCTGCAGGCAGGCGTGGGGGCACCGTGGTGGCGGCGGTGCTGGGGGCTGTTGCAGTGGTGCTGAGCCCCCTCCGTGTGCCACAGGAGCAGCGGGCGCTGCTGCAGGAAGGCTTCAAGGAAGAGGCTGAGAAGCTGCGGAAGCAGATCGAGAAGCTGCGGGAGGAGAAGGAGGAGATCAAGAAGCCGTCGTGGCGCAGAAGGGCGCTGGATGGGCTCGGCATCGTCGCCGACATCTTCCTGCCGGGCCTGGCGCGGGTCGCGGTCTCGGGGGCCCTGCGGCTGATACGGCGCGTGTTGTGACCTCGGTGCAACCCCAATAAATTCCTGCCTCCAGTTTTGGGTTTCCCGGAAAACGAGGGAATGCAGGAAAGGGCCGAGGAGCTGCCGCCCTCCCTGCCGAGTCAGTCGGGGGCAGGACAAGGAGGGGCTGCTGAGCTTTATTTGCTGGTGCTGCTGCTTTTGGTTTCATTTCCGTCCGTGCTCGGAGCAGCAATGGAGGAGCCGCTGTGCCTGGTGCAGAACGGGGCCGACGGGGTGCTGAGCCCCAACCCCGAGGCGCTGGAGGTGCTGCGCGGCATCGGGCAGCCCGTGGTGGTGGTGGCCATCGCGGGGCCCTACCGCACCGGCAAGTCCTTCCTCATGAACCAGCTGGCGCGGCGGCGCCCTGGTGAGATAACGGGAGATTTAACGGGGTTAACGGGGGATTAACAGGGTTAACAAAGGGGCTAATGGAAGATTAAGGGGGCTGGCGGGTCCTGCTACCCTTACGCCCCTTCCTGGCCCCGCAGGATTCGCCCTGGGTCACACAGTGCAGGCGCAGACCAAGGGGATCTGGATGTGGTGCCTGCCACACCCACGCCGGGCCAACACCACCCTGGTGCTGCTGGACACCGAGGGGCTGGGGGACCCCAACAAGGTGGGTGCAGGGCCGGGGGGGGGTCATGGGAACCCCGGATATGGCCCTGACAACCCCCCCCGGCTGCAGGGCGACAGCCGCAACGACACCTGGATCTTCACGCTGGCGCTGCTGCTCTCCAGCACCCTGGTGTACAACAGCTCTGGCACCATCAACCAGCAGGCGCTGGAGAACCTCGGGTACCGGGGGATCGGGGCGGGCACAATGGTGTCGGCGCTGTCACGGTGGCATCATGGTGATGGTGCCACCGCTCCCCACAGGGTGGTGACGGTGCTGACGGAGCGCGTGCAGGTGCGGGTGGGGGACAGCAGGGACGAGGCAGCAGCCGACTTCGTGCGCTTCTTCCCCGGCTTCGTCTGGGCCGTGCGGGATTTCGCGCTGGAGCTGTCGCAGGACGGGCGGCGCATCACTGAGGACGAGTACCTGGAGAACGCGCTGCGCCTGCAGCCCGGTACGGTAGCGGCACCGCGGTGTTACGGCAGGGTGACGCCATAGGGCCGCATCCTGATGGCCTCCTCGCGCCGCAGGGAGCAGCCGTGTGGTGCAGGAGCAGAACGAGCTGCGGTGTTGCCTGCGCGACTTCTTCCCTGAGCGCAAGTGCTTTGTGCTGCCGCCGCCGGCCGACGTCGAGGCGATGACGCGGCTGGAGGAGCTCGACGAGGGGCAGCTGCGCCCCGGCTTCCTGCGGCAGGCCGACGCCTTCTGCCGGCACGTCTGGGACAAGGCCCCGGTGAAGGCGCTGCCAGGGGGGCAGAAGGTGACGGGCAGCAGTGAGTTGCGGCGGTGTGGGGACGGGCGGCCCCATTTGGGTGCCGTAGGGGGGTGACACCGCCATGGCCTCCTGGCAGTGCTGGCGAGCCTGGCGGAGAGGTACGTGGCGGCCATCGCCAGCAGCGGGGTGCTGTGCCTGGAGAGCGCGGTGATGGCGCTGGCGACGGCCGAGAACACGGCGGCGGTGGCGGCGGCAGTGGCCGAGTACAAGCAGCGCATGGAGCGGGAGCTGAAGCTGCCCACGGCCTCGCAGGAAGCGCTGGGGGACGTGCACCGGCGCTGCGAACGCCGCGCCCTCGCCCTCTTCATGGCGCGCGTCTTTGCTGACAAGGAGCAACGCTACCAGGGCCAGCTGATGGTGGGTCCCGGCATGGCGCGGTGTGGCAAAGCACGCGGTGTCCTCCTGCCTGCTGAGCCGTGCATCGCCCCTGGCAGCACGAGCTGGAGGCGGCCAAGGAGGAGTTCTGCCGGCGCAACGAGGCGGCCTCGGCGGAGCGGTGCCGCGCGGTGCTGCGGGAGCTGTGGCAGGACGTGGAGCAGCGCCTGGACCGTGGGGAGTACGCCGTGCCGGGGGGCTCGCGCCGCTTCCAGGAGCGCCTGCGGGAGCTGATGGAGGAGTACCGCCAGCGGCCCGGCAAGGGGGTGAAGGTGAGCGCGGTGCCGGTGCCATATGCGCGGTGCCAGTGCTGGTGGCGGTAGTACCCTGACGGCTGCGCCCACCAGGCGGCGGCGGCGCTGGAGGAGTTCCTGCGGGAGCGCGAGGTGCTGGTGCGGGCGCTGTGTGCGGCTGACCAGCAGCTGTCGGAGCGCGAGAGGGAGCGGGTGGCCAGTGACACGGTGGTGGCGGCAGCGGCGACGGCAGCGTCAAAGGAGGCTGAGGAGGCGGCCCAGGCACGGCAAGTGGAGCAGCAACGCAGCTTCGAGGAGCACCGCCGGCAGCTGGAGGAGCGGCTGCGGCATGAGCAGCGGGTGATGCTGGAGGAGCAGGAGCGCGTCATCGAGCACAAGCTGCAGGCAGGCGTGGGGGCACCGTGGTGGCGGCCGTGCTGGGAGCTGCCACAGTGGTGCTGAGCCCCCTCCGTGTGCCACAGGAACAGCGGGCGCTGCTGCAGGAAGACTTCCAGAGCAAGGCCGAGGCACTGCAGGAGCAGATCAAGAAGCTGCAGAAGGAGAAGGAGGAGATCAAGAAGCCGTCGTGGCGCCAAAAGGCACTGGATGGGCTCCGGACTGCCGCCGAGATTTGCCTGACGGGTCTTGTATGTTACGGAGTGCCGCTGCTCCTGCGGCGGTTCCGGCACATATAACCTTGTCACAACCCCAATAAATTTCTCTGTGGTGCCACCGGCTTTGGTTTTCCTGGGAAGTGAGGGAATGTGGGAATGGGCCAAACAGCTGCTGAACTTGCCGCTGAGGCAGCTAGGGGCAGGACAAGGTGAGGCCACTGACTTTTTTCCGCTCGTGCCATCGCTTTCAGTTTTGTTTTTTTGCTCGGAGCCGCTGTCTAGACACCACTGTGCCTGGTACAGAATGGGACCGAGGTCATGCTGAGCCCCAACGCCAGGGCCCTGGAGGTGCTGCGCGGCATCGGGCAGCCCGTGGTGGTGGTGGCCATCGCGGGGCCCTACCGCACCAGCAAGTCCTTCCTCATGAACCGGCTGGCGCAGCGGCGCACCGGTGAGATAACCAGGGATTAACGGTGTTACCAAAGGATTAACGAAGGATTAATGGAGTTAACGAGAGGGTTAACGGTGGATTAATGGGGCCGGAGGGTCCCGCTCGCCCTCACACCCCTTCCCAGCCCTGCAGGCTTCACCCTGGGTCCCACGGTGCAGGCGCAGACCAAGGGGATCTGGATGTGGTGCCTGCTTCGAGAAGCACAAGCAGGATCTGGAGGAGCGGATGCAGCGCAAGCTGCAGGCGATGCTGGAGGAGCAGGAGCGCGTCATCGCCCACAAGCAGAAGGTAGACGTCGGGCACTGCGGTGGTTGTGGTGCTGGGGCCCGCCGCGGCGGCACTGACCCCACTTCGTGTGCCGCAGGAGCAGGAGGCACTGCTGAAGCAATGCTTCCAGCGCGAGGCCGAGGCGCTGTGAGAGCAGATCAAGAAGCTGGAGAAGGAGAAGGAGGAGATCAAGAAGGGGTCGTGGATCCAAAGGGCGCTGGATGGGCTCGGCTCATGGTCGCCGACCTCTTTCTGCCGGGCCTGGCGCGGGTCGCGGTCTCGGGGGCCCTGCGGCTGATACGGCGCGTGTTGTGACCTCGGTGCAACCCCAATAAATTCCTCCATTCTGCCTCCAGTTCTGGGTTTCCTGGAAAACGAGGGAATGTGGGAAAGGGCCGAGGAGCTGCCGCCCTCCCTGCCGAGTCAGTCGGGGGCAGGACGAGGAGGGGCTGCTGAGCTTTATTTGCTGGTGCTGCTGCTTTTGGTTTCATTTCCGTCCGTGCTCAGAGCAGCAATGGAGGAGCCGCTGTGCCTGGTGCAGAACGGGGCCGACGGGGTGCTGAGCCCCAACCCCGAGGCGCTGGAGGTGCTGCGCGGCATCGGGCAGCCCGTGGTGGTGGTGGCCATCGCGGGGCCCTACCGCACCGGCAAGTCCTTCCTCATGAACCAGCTGGCGCGGCGGCGCCCTGGTGAGATAACGGGAGATTTAACGGGGTTAACGGGGGATTAACAGGGTTAACAAAGGGGCTAATGGAAGATTAAGGGGGCTGGCGGGTCCTGCTACCCTTACGCCCCTTCCTGGCCCCGCAGGATTCGCCCTGGGTCACACGGTGCAGGCGCAGACCAAGGGGATCTGGATGTGGTGCCTGCCACACCCACGCCGGGCCAACACCACCCTGGTGCTGCTGGACACCGAGGGGCTGGGGGACCCCAACAAGGTGGGTGCAGGGCCGGGGGGGTCGTAGGAACCCCGGATATGGCCCTGATGACCCCCTCCCCCCGGCCGCAGGGCGATAGCTGCAACGACGCCTGGATCTTCACACTGGCGCTGCTGCTCTCCAGCACCCTGGTGTACAACAGCATTGGCACCATCGACCATCAGGCGCTGCAGCACCTCGGGTACCGGGGGATCGGGGCGGGCACAATGGTGTCGGCGCTGTCACGGTGGCATCATGGTGATGGTGCCGCCGCTCCCCGCAGGTTGGTGACAGCGCTGACGGAGCGCGTGCAGGTGCATGCAGAGGATGACAGTGACACAGCGGCGGCCAACTTCGTGCGCTTCTTCCCCGGCTTCGTCTGGGCCGTGCGGGATTTCGCGCTGCAGCTGTCGCAGGACGGGCGGCGCATCACTGAGGACGAGTACCTGGAGAACGCGCTGCGCCTGCAGCCCGGTACGGTAGCGGCACCGCGGTGTTACGGCAGGGTGATGCCATAGGGCCGCATCCTGACAGCGTCCCTGTGCTGCAGGGAGCAGCCGTGTGGTGCAGGAGCAGAACGAGCTGCGGCGCTGCCTGCGCGACTTCTTCCCTGAGCGCAAGTGCTTCGTGATGCTGCCGCCGGCCGACGTCGAGGCGATGACGCGGCTGGAGGAGCTCGACGAGGGGCAGCTGCGCCCTGGCTTCCTGCGGCAGGCCGACGCCTTCTGCCGGCACGTCTGGGACAAGGTCCCGGTGAAGGCGCTGCCAGGGGGGCAGAAGGTGACGGGCAGCAGTGAGTTGCGGCGGTGTGGGGACGGGCGGCCCCATTTGGGTGCCGTAGGGGGGTGACACCGCCATGGCCTCCTGGCAGTGCTGGCGAGCCTGGCGGAGAGGTACGTGGCGGCCATCGCCAGCAGCGGGGTGCTGTGCCTGGAGAGCGCGGTGATGGCGCTGGCGACAGCCGAGAACACGGCGGCGGTGGCGGCGGCAGTGGCCGAGTACAAGCAGCGCATGGAGTGGGAGCTGAAGCTGCCCACGGCCTCGCAGGAAGCGCTGGGGGACGTGCACCTGCGCTGCGAGCATTGCGCCCTCGCCCTCTTCATGGAGCGTGCCTTCACCCACAACAGTCACCAGTACCAGGAACAGCTGAAGGTGGGTCATAGCAGGGCGCGGTGTGGCACGCGGCATCCTGCGCACTGAGCCACGCATCACCCTGGCAGCACGAGCTGGAGGCGGCCAAGGAGGAGTTCTGCCGGCGCAACGAGGCGGCCTCCGTGGAGCAGTGCCGGGTGCTGCTGCGGGAGCTGTGGCAGGACGTGGAGCAGCGCCTGGACCGCGGGGAGTACGCCGTGCCGGGGGGCTCGCGCCGCTTCCAGGAGCGCCTGCAGGAGCTGATGGAGGAGTACCACCGGTGGCCCGGCAAGGGGGTGAAGGTGAGCACGGTTCCAGTGCCATATGCGCGGTGCCAGTGCTGGTGGCGGTAGTACCCTGATGGCTGCGCCCACCAGGCGGCAGCGGTGCTGGAGGAGTTCCTGCGGGAGCGCGAGGTGCTGGCGCGGGCGCTGTGTGCGGCCGACCAGCAGCTGTCAGAGCACGAGAGGGAGCGGGTGGCCGGCGAGGCGCTGGCAGCAGCAGCCGTGGCAGCGGCAAAGGAGGCTGCGGAGGCGGCCGAGGCACGGCTGGAGGAGCAGCAGCGTAGCTTCGAGAAGCACAAGCAGGATCTGGAGGAGCAGATGCAGCGCAAGCTGCAGGCGATGCTGGAGGAGCAGGAGCACGTCATCGCCCACAAGCAGAAGGTAGACGTGGGGGCACTGTGGTGGCAGCGGTGCTGGGGGCCACTGCGGTGGTGCTGAGCGCCTTCCGTGTGCCGCAGGAGCAGGAGGCGCTGCTGAAGGAAGGCTTCAAGGAAGAGGCTGAGAAGCTGAAGGAGCAGATCGAGAAGCTGGAGAAGGAGAAGGAGGAGATGAAGAAGCTGCTGAGGATCCAAACTGTGGTGAATGTCATCAGCAGTGCCATCAACCTGGGGATCCTGGGGCGGGCCGCGATGCCAGTGGTCCTGCGGCTGCTGCGCCTGACGTGACCTTGGTGCAACCCCAATAAACCTCTCTGTAGTACCACCAGCTTTGGGTTTCCTTTGTCCTTTGGAAGCTAGGGAATGCAGGATGGGGCCGAGCAGCTGCTGCCCTCCTTGTTGAGTCAGCTGGGGGCAGGACGGAGCAGGGGGGTCCGCCGACTTTTTTCTACCCGTGCCTCTGCTTTCGGTTTCGTTTCCCCACTTGGAGCAGCAATGGAGGAGCCGCTGTGCCTGGTGCAGAACGGGGCCGACGGGGTGCTGAGCCCCAACCCCAAGGCCCTGGAGGTGCTGCGCGGCATCGGGCAGCCCGTGGTGGTGGTGGCCATCGCGGGGCCCTACCGCACCAGCAAGTCCTTCCTCATGAACCGGCTGGCGCGGCGGTGCACCGGTGAGATAACCGGGGATTAACGGTGTTACCAAAGGATTAACGAAGGATTAATGGAGTTAACGAGAGGGTTAACGGTGGATTAATGGGGCCGGAGGGTCCCGCTCGCCCTCACACCCCTTCCCAGCCCTGCAGGCTTCACCCTGGGTCCCACGGTGCAGGCGCAGACCAAGGGGATCTGGATGTGGTGCCTGCTTCGAGAAGCACAAGCAGGATCTGGAGGAGCGGATGCAGCGCAAGCTGCAGGCGATGCTGGAGGAGCAGGAGCGCGTCATCGCCCACAAGCAGAAGGTAGACGTCGGGCACTGCGGTGGTTGTGGTGCTGGGGCCCGCCGCGGCGGCACTGACCCCACTTCGTGTGCCGCAGGAGCAGGAGGCACTGCTGAAGCAATGCTTCCAGCGCGAGGCCGAGGCGCTGTGAGAGCAGATCAAGAAGCTGGAGAAGGAGAAGGAGGAGATCAAGAAGGGGTCGTGGATCCAAAGGGCGCTGGATGGGCTCGGCTCATGGTCGCCGACCTCTTTCTGCCGGGCCTGGCGCGGGTCGCGGTCTCGGGGGCCCTGCGGCTGATACAGGGCGTGTTGTGACCTCGGTGCAACCCCAATAAATTCCTGCCTCCAGTTTTGGGTTTCCCAGAAAACGAGGGAATGCAGGAAAGGGCCGAGGAGCTGCCGCCCTCCCTGCCGAGTCAGTCGGGGGCAGGACGAGGAGGGGCTGCTGAGCTTTATTTGCTGGTGCTGCTGCTTTTGGTTTCATTTCCGTCCGTGCTCGGAGCAGCAATGGAGGAGCCGCTGTGCCTGGTGCAGAACGGGGCCGACGGGGTGCTGAGCCCCAACCCCGAGGCGCTGGAGGTGCTGCGCGGCATCGGGCAGCCCGTGGTGGTGGTGGCCATCGCGGGGCCCTACCGCACCGGCAAGTCCTTCCTCATGAACCGGCTGGCGCAGCGGCGCACTGGTGAGATGATGCGGGATTAACAATTAACGGGGTTAACGAGGGGGTTAACGGGGGATTAACAGGGTTAACGAAGGGGTTAATGGAGGATTAACGGGGCCGGAGGGTCCCGCTCACCCTCACAACCCCTCCTGGCCCCGCAGGCTTCGCTCTGGGCCACACGGTGCAGGCGCAGACCAAGGGGATCTGGATGTGGTGCCTGCCACACCCACGCCGGGCCAACACCAACCTGGTGCTGCTGGACACCGAGGGGCTGGGGGACCCCAACAAGGTGGGTGCGGGGCCGGGGGGGTCGTAGGAACCCCGGATATGGCCCTGATGACCCCCTCCCCCCGGCCGCAGGGCGATAGCTGCAACGACACCTGGATCTTCACGCTGGCGCTGCTGCTCTCCAGCACCCTGGTGTACAACAGCATTGGCACCATCGACCATCAGGCGCTGCAGCACCTCGGGTACCGGGGGATCGGGGCGGGCACAATGGTGTCGGCGCTGTCATGGTGGCATCATGGTGATGGTGCCGCCGCTCCCCGCAGGTTGGTGACAACGCTGACGGAGCGCGTGCAGATGCACACAGAGGATGACAGTGACACAGCGGCGGCCAACTTTGTGCGCTTCTTCCCTGGCTTCATGTGGGCCATGCGGGATTTCGCGCTGGAGCTGTCGCAGGACGGGCGGCGCATCACTGAGGACGAGTACCTGGAGAACGCGCTGCGCCTGCAGCCCGGTACGGTAGCGGCACCGCGGTGTTACGGCAGGGTGACGCCATAAGGCCGCATCCTGATGGCCTCCTCGCGCCGCAGGGAGCAGCCGTGTGGTGCAGGAGCAGAACGAGCTGCGGCGCTGCCTGCGCGACTTCTTCCCTGAGCGCAAGTGCTTTGTGCTGCCGCCGCCGGCCGACATCGAGGCGATGACGCGGCTGGAGGAGCTCGACGAGGGGCAGCTGCGCCCCGGCTTCCTGCGGCAGGCCGACGCCTTCTGCCGGCACGTCTGGGACAAGGCCCCGGTGAAGGCGCTGCCAGGGGGGCAGAAGGTGACGGGCAGCAGTGAGTTGCGGCGGTGTGGGGACGGGCGGCCCCATTTGGGTGCCGTAGGGGGGTGACACCGCCATGGCCTCCTGGCAGTGCTGGCGAGCCTGGCGGAGAGGTACGTGGCGGCCATCGCCAGCAGCGGGGTGCTGTGCCTGGAGAGCGCGGTGATGGCGCTGGCGACGGCCGAGAACACGGCGGCGGTGGCGGCGGCGGTGGCCGAGTACAAGCAGCGCATGGAGCGGGAGCTGAAGCTGCCCACGGCCTCGCAGGAAGCGCTGGGGGACGTGCACCTGCGCTGCGAGCATTGCGCCCTCGCCCTCTTCATGGAGCGTGCCTTCACCCACAACAGTCACCAGTACCAGGAACAGCTGAAGGTGGGTCATAGCAGGGCGCGGTGTGGCACGCGGCATCCTGCGCACTGAGCCACGCATCACCCTGGCAGCACGAGCTGGAGGCGGCCAAGGAGGAGTTCTGCCGGCGCAACGAGGCGGCCTCCGTGGAGCAGTGCCGGGTGCTGCTGCGGGAGCTGTGGCAGGACGTGGAGCAGCGCCTGGACCGCGGGGAGTACGCCGTGCCGGGGGGCTCGCGCCGCTTCCAGGAGCGCCTGCAGGAGCTGATGGAGGAGTACCACCGGTGGCCCGGCAAGGGGGTGAAGGTGAGCACGGTTCCAGTGCCATATGCGCGGTGCCAGTGCTGGTGGCGGTAGTACCCTGATGGCTGCGCCCACCAGGCGGCAGCGGTGCTGGAGGAGTTCCTGCGGGAGCACGAGGTGCTGGCGCGGGCGCTGTGTGCGGCCGACCAGCAGCTGTCAGAGCACGAGAGGGAGCGGGTGGCCGGCGAGGCGCTGGCAGCAGCAGCCGTGGCAGCGGCAAAGGAGGCTGCGGAGGCGGCCGAGGCACGGCTGGAGGAGCAGCAGCGTAGCTTCGAGAAGCACAAGCAGGATCTGGAAGAGCAGATGCAGCATGAGCAGCAGGCGATGCTGGAGGAGCAGGAGCGCATCATCGCCCACAAGCAGAAGGTAGACGTGGGGGCACTGTGGTGGCAGCGGTGCTGGGGGCCACTGCGGTGGTGCTGAGCGCCTTCCGTGTGCCGCAGGAGCAGGAGGCGCTGCTGAAGGAAGGCTTCAAGGAAGAGGCTGAGAAGCTGAAGGAGCAGATCAAGAAGCTGGAGAAGGAGAAGGAGGGGATCAAGAAGGGGTCGTGCATCCAAAAGCCGCTGCATCTTTTCAGCACTGTCATCGGCCTCTGGGGGCTGTGGCGGGCCGTGATGCCAGTGGTCCTGCGGCTGCTGCGCCTGACGTGACCTTGGTGCAACCCCAATAAATTTCTCTGTGGTGCCACCAGCTTTGGGTTTCCTGGAAAGTGAGGGAATGCAGGTAGCGGCCGAGCAGCTGCTGCCCTCTGCTGAGTCAGCTGGGGGAAGGACGGCTGGGGGGGGGGGGGCGGAGGGGCAACTTTTTTCTGCCCATACGGCTGCTTTTGGTTTCATTCCTGCGCTTGGAGGCGCCATGAAGGAGCCGCTGTGCCTGGTGCAGAATGGGGCCGACGGGGTGCTGAGCCCCAATGCCAAGGCCCTGGAGGTGCTGCGCGGCATCGGGCAGCCCGTGGTGGTGGTGGCCATCGCGGGGCCCTACCGCACCAGCAAGTCCTTCCTCATGAACCGGCTGGCGCAGCGGCGCACCGGTGAGATAACCGGGGATTAACGGTGTTACCAAAGGATTAACGAAGGATTAATGGAGTTAACGAGAGGGTTAACGGTGGATTAATGGGGCCGGAGGGTCCCGCTCGCCCTCACACCCCTTCCCAGCCCTGCAGGCTTCACCCTGGGTCCCACGGTGCAGGCGCAGACCAAGGGGATCTGGATGTGGTGCCTGCTTCGAGAAGCACAAGCAGGATCTGGAGGAGCGGATGCAGCGCAAGCTGCAGGCGATGCTGGAGGAGCAGGAGCGCGTCATCGCCCACAAGCAGAAGGTAGACGTCGGGCACTGCGGTGGTTGTGGTGCTGGGGCCCGCCGCGGCGGCACTGACCCCACTTCGTGTGCCGCAGGAGCAGGAGGCACTGCTGAAGCAATGCTTCCAGCGCGAGGCCGAGGCGCTGTGAGAGCAGATCAAGAAGCTGGAGAAGGAGAAGGAGGAGATCAAGAAGGGGTCGTGGATCCAAAGGGCGCTGGATGGGCTCGGCTCATGGTCGCCGACCTCTTTCTGCCGGGCCTGGCGCGGGTCGCGGTCTCGGGGGCCCTGCGGCTGATACAGGGCGTGTTGTGACCTCGGTGCAACCCCAATAAATTCCTGCCTCCAGTTTTGGGTTTCCCAGAAAACGAGGGAATGCAGGAAAGGGCCGAGGAGCTGCCGCCCTCCCTGCCGAGTCAGTCGGGGGCAGGACGAGGAGGGGCTGCTGAGCTTTATTTGCTGGTGCTGCTGCTTTTGGTTTCATTTCCGTCCGTGCTCGGAGCAGCAATGGAGGAGCCGCTGTGCCTGGTGCAGAACGGGGCCGACGGGGTGCTGAGCCCCAACCCCGAGGCGCTGGAGGTGCTGCGCGGCATCGGGCAGCCCGTGGTGGTGGTGGCCATCGCGGGGCCCTACCGCACCGGCAAGTCCTTCCTCATGAACCGGCTGGCGCAGCGGCGCACTGGTGAGATGATGCGGGATTAACAATTAACGGGGTTAACGAGGGGGTTAACAGGGGATTAACAGGGTTAACGAAGGGGTTAATGGAGGATTAACGGGGCCGGAGGGTCCCGCTCGCCCTCACAACCCCTCCTGGCCCCGCAGGCTTCGCTCTGGGCCCCACGGTGCAGGCGCAGACCAAGGGGATCTGGATGTGGTGCCTGCCACACCCACGCCGGGCCAACACCACCCTGGTGCTGCTGGACACCGAGGGGCTGGGGGACCCCAACAAGGTGGGTGCGGGGCCGGGGGGGTCGCAGGACCCCCGGATCCAGCCCTGACGACCCCCCCTGGCTGCAGGGCGACAGCCGCAACGACGCCTGGATCTTCACGCTGGCGCTGCTGCTCTCCAGCACCCTGGTGTACAACAGCCTCGGCACCATCGACCAGCAGGCGCTGGAGAACCTCGAGTATCCAGTGCTGGGATAGGGGCGAGAAGCGTTTTGGGGGGATTCAGGGGGGGGTTAGGGGAATTTTTTGGGGGGCTGGGGGGGTTTAAGGGGATTTGGTGCTTAAGGGTTAACAGGGGAGGGGAGTTTGGGGAATGTTGTGGGGTTTGGGGGATGTTGTGGGTTTTGGGGTGAAGTTGTAGGGTTTGGGGTGGCGTTGTGGGGTTTAGGAGGATGTGAGTTTTAAGGTGATGTTTTGGGGTTGGGGGTGATTTCGGATATTGGGGGGGATTGGAGGTTAAAGGTTGAAAGAGGCAATGCAGGATGTAGGGTGAAGTCGTGGGACTTAGGGAGCATACAAGACTTAGAGGGCGATGTAAGATTTAGGGTGAAGTCGTGGGGTTTAGGGAGCGTACAGGATTTAGGGGACAGTGTAAGATTTAGGGTGAAGTTGTGCAGCTTAGGGGGGTGTTTTGGGGTGGGGGAATGTCAGATTTTGGGGGATTTGGGCTTTAAGGTTTAATGGGGCAACGTAGGATTTAGGCTGCAGTTTTGGGATTTGGGGGGGATGCAGGATTTAGGGGGCGATGCGAGATTTAGGGTGAAGTTGTGGGGTTTAAGGTGATAAGGGATTGGGGGGATACAGGTTTTTGGGGTGACGCTGTGGGACTTAGGCGGGACGAGGGATTTAGGCTGATGCCACAGGATTTGGGCAGGGACAGGACTTGGGCTGAAAGTGTGGGGTTTAAGGGGATTTGGGGCTTAAATTTTAACGGGGGGATGCGGGATTTTTTTGGGGGGGTGCAGGATGTAGGGGGATGCAGAACTTGGGGGAATTTAGGATGAAGCTGTGGGATTTAGGGGGATGTCAGATTTGGGGGAACACAGGACTTGGGGGGTGATGAGGATTCGGGGTGAAGCTGTGGGATTTGGTGGAGACGCGGGATTTGCGGTGAAACTGGGGTTTGGGTGGGTACACGTGGGGTTTGGGGGGACACGTGGTGTTTGGGGCCCAGCTGTGGGGTTTGGGGCAGGACGGCTGGACGATCTGGGGGGGAGGCCGGGCTTGGGGTCCCTGTCGATGTCCGTTGGGTTCCTCACCGGGCACCAGGCTGGTGTCAGAGCTGACGGCCTTCATCCGGACGCGGGCCAGCGACAGTGAGCGGGCAGGCGAGGCAGAGGACAGTGAGTTCGTGCGCTTCTTCCCCGACTTCGTCTGGGCCGTGCGCGACTTCACGCTGGAGCTGCAGGCGGACGAGCACCCCATCACCGAGGACGACTACCTGGAGCGGGCACTGGCCCTGAAGCAGGGTGAGCTAGCGAGCGAGGATGCGGCACGGACGCGGCAGTGGCGGCGCGGTGGTAACGGGGCTCACGGTGCCCCCGTTTCCCCGTGCAGGCTACGGGCGGCAGGCGGTGGAGTACAACACCACGCGGCAGTGCATCCGCAACTACTTCCCCACGCGCAAGTGCTTCGTCTTCCCGCCACCGGTGGGCGCGGAGCAGTGGGGCCGGCCCGAGGAGCTGCCCGAGGTGGCGCTACAGCCCAGCTTCCTGGCACAGGTGGAGCGCTTCTGCCAGCACGTGCTGGCCTCCTCCAGGCCCAAGCAGCTGCAGGATGGCGCGGAGCTCAACGGCCGCAGTGAGCAGGGGTGCGGTGGTGGGGGGAACGAGGGCTTGGCGGCGGCGTGGCCTCACCGTGCCTCTCTGCACCGCTCCCGGCAGCGTTCAGCACGGTGGTGCAGAGCTACCTGGAGACCATCACTAGCGGGCGCGTGCCCTGCCTGGAGGGGGCGATGGCGGCGGTGGCGGCGAGCGAGAACGCAGCGGCGGTGGCAGAGGCGCTGGCCGAGTACTGCAACGGCATGCAGGGGGTGGTGCTGCCGGCCGAGCAGCACAAGCTGTCGGAGGAGCACAACCAGTGGCTGCAGCAGGCGCTGGCGGTCTTCCACCACCGCGCCTTCCGTGACCGCGACCAGCAGTACCAGCTCAAGCTGATGGTGCGTGGCAGCGCCCCACGCCCCGCCATCCCTCGCTGGGCGTTCCCGGCCCCGTTGGCCCTGCCATGGCGCTGACGCCGTCCCGGTGCCCGCAGGAGGAGCTCCACGCCAAGTACGGGTTGCTGCTGCAGCAGAACGAGGAGGCGTCGCGCACGCGCTGCTGGGAGCTGCTGAACGAGCTTGCCCAGCCCCTCGACACCAACTTGGCCGAGGGCGCCTACGCCCAGCCCGGCGGCTACCGCGCTTACCAGGCCGACCGGCAGCGCCTGGTGGATGCCTACCGGGAAGCCCCGAGCAAGGGCACCAAGGTGAGGACGGTGCTGCGGGGCTCAGGGAGGGGGGCTCAGGGTTGTTCCCTCACCCCCCTGGGGCCCTGCAGGCCGAGGAGATGCTGGACAAGTTCCTGGAGGGGCGCAAGGCGGAGGCCGAGGCGGTGCTGAAGGCGGACAACGCGCTGACCGAGGTCGAGAAGCATCTGGCAGGTGAGGGCCGTGGCCTCGCTGCGTCCCTGTGGCCCCTGGGGCTGACTCACAGCCTCCCCTCATGTCCCTGTCCCCCCCCCCCAAGACCAAAAGCAGCAGGTGGAGCTGCTGGGGCAGGCACAGAAGGCGGCGGAGGAGCGCAACAAGCAGCTGGAGGCGCTGCTGGCCGACCAGGAGCGCAGTTACAAGGAGAGCCTGAAGATGCTGGAGGCCAAGCTGCAGGCGGAGGCACTGAACATGCAGGAGGACATCAAGCGGGCCATGGAGGCCAAGCTGCAGGAGCAGGAGCGGCTGCTGAAGCAGGGCTTCAGCGAGCGGGCCAAGCTGCTGGAGGACGAGGTGGCCAGCCTGCGGCAGTCGCTCAAAACCCAAGACATAGTGGGACACATCTGCAAGACCCTGCAGGTGGCCCTGCACGCCGCATGCGAGGTGGCCACCCTGCTCAACAACCAGAAGTCCCTCAAGTAGGCGGCGTGCCGGGGCGCCGCTGCTGCCGTGCGGCAGCGATGCTCGTGCCGCGTGCGTGGCCGCGGCAGCCGCCGTTCCCGTGCCAAATAAAGCAGCTTTCATACAGCTCCTGTGCCGATGCTTCACCGTCTGCCCGGGGGGGGAGGGGGGCCGGAGGGCTCCGCCGGCACCTTCCGCTCCTTCCGTTCCTTCCCGGCGCCACCGCGGCCTTGCCCTGTGCCGGAAACGTCAGGGAGGAGTCCGCTTCCCCCCCACCCCCCGGTTCCGGGAGGTGCCGCCAACCCCTCAGCGCCCCCCGGCCGCTCCACGCCCCGTCCCGGGATACTCCCCGCCCCCCCGGCCGCTCCCCGTCCCCCCGGGCCGCCCCCAGCGCCCCCAGGCCGCTCCCCGTCCCCCCGGCGGTGACCTCGCGGCTGCCACCAGAGGGGAGCGCGCCCGGTGCTGCCCCAGCCAGCGGTGACGTCACGCCCGCGGCGCGCCCCCACGTGGCGGCGGCGCGCCATTACATGGGAGGGGGGGAAGGAAGGGGACGCGGAGCCACGCCCCCTCGGCGCGTCTATTGGCCGGGCGAAATCTCGCGGAGGGGGATTGGCGGGGAAGGTGTCGCGAGACTCGGGCCCTGCGCCTTCCCCCGGGCGGCCCCGCGCTCCCTCCTCTTCCGGCCCCGCCGCGCGCGCACGGAGCAGCGAGGTCGGGACCGGGACCGGGGGAGAGGGAACCGGGGCTGGGGGGGGGAAGCGGAACCGGGACCGGCACCGGGGGGGCGGGGACGGGGACGGGCTCGGGACCGGGGACGGGCTCGGGACCGGGTTCGGGACCTGGGGGGGCCGCGGTCGGGGCGCGGAGGGCACGGGGGGGGGCTCCCGGTTCGGGTTCCGGTCCCGGCGGGGCTGACCCCCCCTCCCCTCCCCCTCCATGTCCCGGTAGATGCCCGGGGTGACGGTGAAGGACGTGAACCAGCAGGAGTTCGTGCGGGCCCTGGCGGCTTTCCTCAAGAAGTGAGTGCGGGGGGACGGGGGGGGGGGCGCACCGGGGGGTACCGGAGAGCCCCCGGTAACGGCGCCGCCCGCAGGTCGGGGAAGCTGAAGGTGCCCGAGTGGGTGGACACGGTGAAGCTGGCCAAGCACAAGGAGCTGGCGCCCTATGACGAGAACTGGTTCTACACGCGGGCCGGTGAGTGCCAGAACGGGGGGGTTTTGCCCCAAAACGAGAGATTTTTTCCCCAAAGCGGGAGCTTTTTGCCCAAAACAGAGGGTTTTCTCCCCAAGAACGGGAGGAATTTTCCCCCCAGACCATGAGGATTTCCGTCACAAAACAATGGAAACTTTTATCTGCAAAGCCAGGAGCTTTTTGCACAAAATTGCGGATTTTTCCCCAAACCGGGAGCTTTTTCCTCAATAACAGGAGGGTTTTCCACCAAAACAGGAGCCTCCCCCAAAAAACGGGAGGATTTCCCCCAAAACCAGAAGCTTTCTCCCCCCAAACCAGGAGCTTTTTGAAACAGGATTTTCCCTTAAAACCAGGAGCCTTAATCCCCCCACAAGGCCAGGAACTTTTTCCCTAAAAGAAGATTTTCCCCAAAAAAATAGGAGCCTTTCACCCCGTAAAACCGGGAAGCTTTTCTCTCCAAAACAAACAACTTTTTGTCTAAAACAGAGGATTTTCCCCCAAAACTGGGAGCCTTGTCCCCTCAAAACCAGGAACTTTTTCCCTAAAACGAAAGATTTTCCCCCAAGAACAGGAGCTATTTCCCCCCAAAACCGGGAGCCCTTTTCCCCAAAAACTGGAAGCTTTTCTCCTCCGAACCAGGAGCTTTTTGCCTAAAATAAAGGATTTTCCCCCAAAACTGGGAGCCTTATCCCCCACAAAGCCAGGGTTTCTTTCCCCAAAACAGAAGATTTTCCCCCAAAACCAGGAGCCTTTCACCCCCCTTAAAACCGGGAGCATTTTGCCTAAAACAGAGGATTTTCCCCCAAGAATGGGAGCCTTGTCCCCCCCCCAAAAAAAGTGAGCTTTTTTCCCTAAAACAGAAGATATTTCCCCCAAAACAGCAACCTTTCCCCCCAGAACCCTTGAGCTCCCCCCCCAGAACCCCCAACCCTTCACCCCAGAGCCCTTTTTTCCCCAAACCTCACGCTTTTTCCCCCCAAAAAACCCTTCCCCCCCCCGCAGCTTCCACCGCCCGGCACCTGTACCTGCGCGGCGGCGCCGGCGTGGGCTCCATGACCAAGATCTACGGCGGGCGGCAGCGCAACGGCGTCATGCCCAGCCACTTCAGCCGCGGCTCCAAGAGCGTTGCCCGCCGCGTGCTGCAGGCGCTCGAGGGGCTCAAGATGGTGGAGAAGGACCAGGATGGGTGAGCGGCCCCGTTTTGGGGCAAACTGTTCCGTTTTCATCACTTTCTTCCATTGTGTTCATTCTCTTCTCAACGCTTTTTTGGTTTTCATCCAGCGGGCGCAAGCTGACGCCGCAGGGGCAACGGGATCTGGACAGGATCGCTGGGCAGGTGTGTGCCCCGTTTTGGGGTGATTTAAGGGGTTTTTGGTGGTTTTTTTCGGGGCGATTTTCACGCTGACGGGGGTCTCTCTGCCTTCCCCAGGTGGCGGCCGCCAGCAAGAAGCACTAGGGGCGACGCTGCGGAATAAAACCGGCTTCGTTAACGCGGGGTGCGGAGTGCTCCTTCCGAACGCTGGGGCGGATGGGGAAAATGGGGCGGTTTGGGGGTCGGGGGTGGTTTTCTGGGGGGGGAAATGAGAATTTCTGTCCAAAAAATGGTGCTGAGGGGGAAAAGTGAGGAATTGTCCCTTGGGTTTGGGGCACGGAGCTGCACCAAGGGTGCCTGGCCTCACTGTGCAGCCCCACAGTCATTATCAATCCCTACAGCCTCGATTTATCAGTATTTTTATTTAAAAATTAAGGGAAAAAACACCCAAATCGGCTCTTACCGCGTTGTCTCGCTGCCACACCGCTGCCTGGCCTCACCAGACTCTAAAAACTGCTTTTTTTTTGGAGGAAAAAGCAGGAGAAATGCCCTTTGGTCCCCAAAATTACCATTTTTAGTTCTAACCAGAGGGTTTGGGGGGAGAAAGCGTGTGGCTGGGAGGGAGCAGGGGCTCAGCCCTTGGAGAAACGGGGCGAAAATGGGCGTTTTTGGTGCAAATTCCTCAGTGAATTGGAAGAATCCTGAAAGAGGCATGAAAATGGCAGCGTTTGCAGCGATTTATAGATTTTCTTTTGCAACAAAACAAAGCAAGAATGACAGCGGAGATGGGTCTGAAAGGGAGAAGCAGCTGTTGTGTCAGCTGCGCTGATTTGGGGATTTTTTTTTTTTTTTAAAAAGGCTTTTTTCCTTCTTGGGAAGGGGGAAGAGCGGGTATTTTTAGATATTTTTAGGCTCGTTTTTCTTTTAACCAGCGTGGTTCTTGTGGCCTTCCAACAACCGCCCCTCCTGCATGGCGATGCCAGAGTGAGCAGGCGAGAAGAAAAAGCGGGGGGGAAATGTTAGTTTTTTTTTTCCTTGAAGATGTCAAATTGGAGGATTTTAACCCAGCCGGGCAGGAGGAGCCTCTCAGAGCCTCAGAGACCCCTCAGAATGTGGGAAAGGATGGGGGGAAGGGGCCCCCTGTCTTAGGGTATTTTTCCTTCTCATATTGGGGGACTTTAATGGGAATTTAACGGGATTTTAATGGGAATATAACAGGAATTTAATGGGGCTCAGCACAGCCTGAGGAGACTGGGGGGTGCAGCAGCCCCTTACCCCCAAATACACCACAAAATTCCTCCCAAATCGACTTCAGGGCACATTTTGGTCCCCCCCCCGTCCCTACAGAGGGGTTCTGGGTCAAAAAAACCCTTTTTTCTCCAAATTTTACCTCAGAAAAAGCCCCTTGGGGACCCGCGCGGGCTGGGGCAGCCGTTTAACGGTCGTCGCGCCCCTCGGCGGCACGCGCCGCTCCCGGCCGCTGATTGGTTGAGAGGCGGGAAAGGGGGCGGAGCCGCGCCGAGGGCGGGAAGGGCGCTGAGGGAGAGGCGGCCGCGCCGCCATTTTGCGCCGCGGCGGGACCGGGGGCAGCGGGGGGTCCGCGGCATCCCGGGGGGCTCAGGGCCCAGCTTCGGCCCCGCAGCCACCTCAGGAGTCTCGGGGGGGTTCGTTCTGGCCGCTGGCGGCGTCTCCCATCGGGTGCTTCAGCTCCTGTCACGGGCTGGCCTCGTGCAGTGCTGCTTCTCCTCATGGTCGTGGTGAGAGGCCCCTGCTCCCTGTGGAGAAATACGTCGGTGAGGCCTCAGGCACCAATCCTGTCAGGGTTTAAGAAGCGTTTGGACTGTGTGCTTAGTCACACGGTCTAAAATTTTGGGGTAGACTCGTGTGGGGTCTCGATGATCCTCGCGGGTCCCTTCCAACTCAGGATATTCTGTGGTTCTATGATTCTATGAGCCCTCTCTGAGGCAGTCGAGGCTCATGAGGATGAGAGATTTTTGCTTTCTTCTGCCTCATCGCCTTCCTCAGCTCAGGCTCATGAGGATGAGAGATTTTTGCTTTCTCCTTCCTCATCGCCTCCCTCAGCTCCTCACCTGTGTGCCCACACCCCCATGGGCCCCTTCTTGCTGCTGAGGGGCTGCCATTTGCTCCTGTCACAACGCGGTGCCGGTCCCCGTCACCTCACCACCTCCATTCGCCTCCCCAAAGGCGTCACCCGGGCGGGCCGGTGCCTGCGGGCTGCAGCAGGACCGGTTGGTTCCCCTGCTGTGCCAGGCGGGGCCGAGCCCTCGGGGCTGGGGCTCTCCCTTTCCCTGTCCTCTTTTTCCCCGTCCTCTTTTCCCCATCCTAACGTGCTCCAAGCCCCCGAGACCCACTCCTTACCTGCTGGGAGAGGCCCCCACAGCTGCAGCATGGAGGCAGAGGAACCCAACCCATCAGAGGCACAGAAGAGAGGACGCGCTCCTGCTCCTGCTCATCTCGTTCAGCTCCAGGAGGCGGCAGGGTGACAGCAGCCAGGACACGCGGCTGCAAATCGCCTCCTCTCTTTAATCACTGAGGATAATTACCCCCAGGACCCGGAGCCGTTGCCTCCCGCGTGCCGCAAGCCTTCCTCCCTGTCCTCGTCCTCGTGCCGCCCGCCAGCCGCAGCGTTTCGCCCCGAGGCGGCCACGCTTCCCTCGCACGCTCTCACCATCCCACTAGAGGGCTCGGCGGCCACACCGCGGGGGTGGCAGTAAGATTTGGGGCAAAACAGGCGGAAACTGGGCATCGCTTTGGGCTCTTGTCCAAGTCTCGCCCCTGCACACTGTGTTTTCCAGACGGGGGTGCAGCCGGGGTCCCCCACAGTGAAACCCTGTGGGACGGGGTCACCGCCTCGTCGCTCTGGGGCGCGTTGGGGCAGCCCAGACCCCTCAACGGGGTGCTCAGAGCATCCCTAATGTCAAAAAAAATCCCCAAACCCTCTCTTTTTTCTACCATTTCTCCCAGCTGCAGGGGCTCCCCGCAGCCCGCCGAGGAGGTCGCTGTGCATTCGCCCCCATCCCCGCCGCCGGTGGGGACGCCGATTCCTGCCGTAAGTTCCCTTTTCGCCCCGTTTCCATGCTTTTTAGCCCATTTTCGGGTCTGCCTGCCAGATCCTGAATCTTTCAGCCAAAAAAAGGGTGTTTTTTGGGGCAGCTTCGCCTCGCCCCTCCCCGCGCCGGGACGGCGCCCGGACGTGCCCCGCGTGCCGACGAGCCCCCGAGCGGCCGCGGGGGGCCGAAATGGTGACAAACGGCCCCGAAACGGCGACAAACAGCCCCAAAACGCCGCGCTGCCCCCCCCCGCGGCCCCCCCCCGGAGCCGGGCGGCGCAGAAAGGCCGCGCTGTTCGCGCTGAGTCGCCGCTTTGTTCGGTGCTGCCGGGGGTGAGGGCTGCCATAGAAACCCCGCTGCCCTCGCCGGGGGGACAATGGGGACGTGGGGGGGACCCCGCTGGCCCCCGGGGGGGGGGGGGGGCTGTGATTTAAGGGGGGGAGGCTGTGATTTTTTTGGGGGGGCGGGGCGCACTTTGGGTGCCCCCCGTCCCACCTCGGGGTGCTCAGCACCACTTTTGGCTGCCCCGATCCCAGCTCGGGGTGCGGGGCTCTCGTCCCGGGGGGGCTGCCACCCCAAAAGGGGGGGCTCAGAGCCCTCCGTCCCCCCCTTCTTGGTGCACTCCAGTCCCTTTTTGGGGTCCCCAACCTCTCGTGGGGGGGCTGCTGCCCCCTCGTTCCCCCCCCAAGCTGGGGGGCGCCAGGCCCAGACCCCTCCCCCACCAATTGGGGGTCCCAGGGCTGGGTCCCCTCCCCCGGGGGGGGGGCAACGTGGGACCCCCGGGGACCTTCGGGGGGGGCTCCCAGCCCCCCTGCACCCGCATGGGACTGTAAACAGCGGCCTCCCCGGCGGCGCCGGCTCCTCCTCCGCGCCCATTGGCCCGGCCTCTCGCATCTCATTAGCATACATTATCCCGCCAGCAGCCCGCTGCCAGGTGGGGAGCGGCAGAGGGACGCGGCAGCCACCATGAAGCCCCCCCGCGGCCCGCCGCTGCTCGCCGGCCTCCTCCTGCTCTGGGCGGCGGGCGAAGGTAGGAAGGATGCGGCCCCCCCCCCGCTGTCCCCGTGTCCCTCTCCGTGTCCCCCCCCCGTGTCCCCCCCCCACCCCCTCCTTCCCTACGCATCCACCTGCTCCGCAGCACCCGGCCCCGCGTTGCGCCCCTACGGGGGGTGGGGGGCACACGGCTTGGGGAGCCCCCCCCCGGCCCCCAGCCCCTCCTCACCCTCCCGGGGGGGCCCCCCCGAGCCCGCTGGGCCCCACGGTCGTCCCCCCCCCCGTCCCGAGGCGCCGGCAGCAGCTGCCTCCGCCGCGCATCCGCAGCCCTCCCGCGCCGCCTCCCCCCGCGAGCCCCCCCCAGCACAGAGCCCGAGCGGGGGGGGCTCCCCATCATCCCCTCCCCAAATCGGGGGGGCTGCTCACCACCCCCTCCCCAAAATTGGGGGGCTCCCCCCCCCCGGGTCCCAATTCCCCGTGCCCCCCCCCTTCCTCTCCCCGAGCAGGGAAGGGGAAGATGGCGTTTTGCAGCCCCCCCGGCGCCCCCCATCCCTGCTGATGTCCCCCCCCCTTGTCCTCATCCCCCCCCATCCCTTTTACCCCTCCCATCCCTTTTACACCCCCCCATCCCTTTCACCCCCCCATCCCCATCAGTCCCCTCAGCTTTGTTCCACCCCTCCCGGCCTGGCTGCGGCAGGGGCAGTGGGACACGGGGAGGGGGGGGACACACACGCGGGTGCCACCCCCCGACCCCCCCCGAGGGGGCACGGCTGGCGCTGACCCCCCCCCCGGCCCCGGGTGTCCCCCGGCGTCCCCAGGCCCGCGCATCCCCGCGCCTCCACCGGGTGTCCCCGTGCCCTCGGGCATCCCCGCGGTGTCCCCACGAGTCCCCCCCCCCTCTGTCCCCTCTTGTCCCCTCCGGTGCCCCCCCGTTCCCTCCGGTCCCCCCCGCCCGTCCCCACACCCTCCTGCCACTGTCCCCCACGCGCCGCCGTCCCGGCACCCTCGTGGCTGCCGTCACCGCTCCCGGCCACCTCCTGCCACCCTCCTTCGGCCTTCGGGTGTCACCGCGGTGGGGACACCACAATTTCGGGGACACCGTGCTCTTGGGGACACCGTGCTCTTGGGGACATCATGGTCTTGGGGACACGGTGGCCTTGGGGACACGGTGCCACCGCTGCCCCCGTCCCGCCCGAGGTGCCAGGCGCCACCGGCCCGTCCCCGTCCCCGGCAGAAAGAGCCGATTGTCCCCACGCCACCGTGGCCGCGTCCCCTCCCCGCCACCAACCCCCCCGGGGGCCACCCGCCGGTCCCCGCGTGCCCCCCACCACATGCCGGGGGGGACATTGGGGACGCTGGGGGGGGGAACAAAGCGTCCCTTTGTCCCCGCCGCTCCTCCGTGGGCGCCGCCGGCCCCGGGGTCCCCCCGAGCCCCGGCCCGGCCGCGGTGACCTTGGCGCGGTGACGACCTTGGCGGTGGCGGTGGCGCCGCGGTCGCCGTGGCGACCCTCAAAAAAAAAAGGGGGGGGGAGGACACGGGGGGGTGGGGGGCGATTGCGCTGACACAGCGGAACCGCGGCGCCGTGGTGCTGGCGGCACCGGGAGCGGTGGCTCCGTCCCCGTGCCCTCTGACCCCATCCCCGTTAACCCCCCCCCGGTGGCTCTCCCGTCCCCGTTAACCCCCCGCCCGGTGGCTCTCCCGTCCCCGTTAACCCCCCCGGTGGCTGTCCCTGCGCCCCCCCCCCCCCCGTGTCCCCAACCTGTCCCCATCCTCCTGGCCCGCTGCCGGCCCCACGTGCGGCCGCCGGCGGCGTCCCCATTGCCACGGCGCCCCCGGTGTCCCCATCCCGGTGTCCCGGTGTCACCGCGGCCACGTCCCCAGGGCGGGCGCAGGAGGTGCAGGCGGAGAACGTGACGGTGCTGGAGGGCAGCACGGCGGAGATCACCTGCCGCCTGCACCACTACGACGGCTCCATCGTCGTCATCCAGAACCCCGCGCGCCAGACCCTCTTCTTCAACGGCACCCGCGGTGAGCGGGGGGGCACCGGGGGGGGGCACCGGGACGTG
>NW_026109764.1:0-28000 GCF_013377495.2 Cygnus atratus
CACAAAAACTACTACCATTTCAAAAACGAAACATATAAACACTTCAGACGCATGGGAAAGTTTACCGGAAAAAAGACAAACAGAAGAGGAAGAAAAAGGGAAGCCATAAAAAGTTATCTCAGACAAAGCTCCCCGGCCACCCTCTCCCCACCACTTTCACATCCCCCACACAAACACTAAGGACAGATTACCCACCACCTCAACAAAAAACACCAGCCAAGCACCTACACCACGCTCAGGGCCACCCCAACAACGCACTTCCCCACACACCACAACCACCAAAACTGAAAACCACAGCCGGAAACTCTCACCAACCAGAAAGCGACGAAGGGAAAGAAAGATGCCGCACCGCATAAAGCCCGACACACGGCAGCACCCCGAGCACTGCCACCACCCGCACCACCACCCAGCCCCAACAGGCTCCTGCCCAGCACAACCCAACTCCCACCATGCCTGGGCCCGCAGCCCCAACACCAACAGCCATCCACAGCGCCCTGGCGCTCCTGCTCCTCCTCACGCCTCCCGCCAACGCCTTCTCCTGCAGCCCCCTGCGCCTCCACGACAGCGCCTTCCCCTGGGACAGCCTCCAGCTCCTCCGCGACATGGCTCCCAGCCCCACGCAGCCCTGCCCGCAGCAACACGCGCCTTGCTCCTTCCCGGACACCCTCCTGGACACCAACGACACACAGCAAGCCGCACACACCGTCCACCACCTCCTCCAACACCTCTTCGACACCCTCAGCAGCCCCAGCACCCCCGCGCACTGGCTCGACACCGCACGCCACGACCTCCTCAACCAGCTCCAGCACCACATCCACCACCTCGAGCGCTGCTTCCCAGCCGACGCCACGCGCTTCCACAGGCGAGGGCCCCGCAACCTTCACCTCAGCATCAACAAGTACTTCGGCTGCATCCAACACTTCCTCCAGAACCACACCTACAGCCCCTGCGCCTGGGACCACGTCCGCCTCGAGGCTCACGCCTGCTTCCAGCGCATCCACCGCCTCACCCGCACCATGCGCTAAGAGGAGCCCCACACGCGCACCTCTGCCCTGACGCCCCCCTTCGCCCACCACACACGGACGCTGACAAGAACTGACCAGAGCCCAGAGCCCACCACCACCCACCACCTCCTTATTTAACTATTTATTTCAACCAAGCTTGTCATCTATTTATTAACTATTTATGCAAAGTAAATAAAGACCTTTTGTAAGAACCTGACCAGTCCTAGAGCATCCCTCTCACTGGCCTGAGGGCATCTGGATGATGCCCTCATCTCCAGCCTTACACTTCTGCTTAGCCCTCAAGTGCTCACGCACTTCCCACTCAACCATCTTGGGACAACCCCACCAACCAAACTCGTCTCGATCACCCCTCTCCCGTCCCATCCCGGGGCACCTCTGACAACAGTCCCTCTCTCTCTATCTCCCCACACACACCCTCGCAGCTACCACCCCCACGCACCCAGCACCTCTCTCCTTCTCTCAGCCTCCATCAGCACGCACAGCTCGCTCTCGCTCCACTCCTCTCCTACAACCTCGACAGCTTCAGCGACCACAAACCCCTCCCTCCACCACACCACTGATGACCTCACCAGGCACACCGCTCCGCAGCCAACCAGCCCCTTCACAGCCCGCTGCCCGCTCTCCCACCCACATGGCCCAGGATCAATGTGGCCTTCGCGCCTGACCAGGCACACTGCACGCTCACGGGCATGACACACTCACTGGTCACAGCCAACACAGCTGCACGAGAGGAATGTCCTCTTTGACTCAAGCTTCTCCTCTCAGGACAACGTTACCCTCCTGCCTCACCAAGGGACACCACCCAGCGTCATCTTTTTACATTGCAGGGAGACGTCATCATTTCACATTGGCGGGGAGAAATTTAATGAAATATAACAAGGGCAAGCGTAGAGTCCTGCATCCGGGCAAGCACAACTCCAGACACCACGATACCTTGGGGACTGTCCTGCTGGAGAGCAGCGAAGGGGAAACGGACCCGGGGGTCCTGGTGGACAGCACGATGACCAGGAGCCAGCACTGTGCGCTTGTGGCTAAGAACGCCAATGGCATCCTGGGGTGGATTACAAGGGCTGTGGTTATTAGGTTGAGAGAGCCTCTCCTTCCCCTCTACTCTGCCCTGCTGAGACCGCATCTGGAATATTGTCTCCAGTTCTCGGACCCTTACTTCACTAAGGACAGGGAACTGCTTGAGAGAGTCCAGCACAGAGCCACGAGGATGACGAAGGGAGTGGAGCATCTCCCTTACGACGGATGGCTGAGGGAGCTGGGTCTCTTTAGCTTGGAGAGCAGGAGACTCGGGGGTGACCTTAATGTGTAAAGGATGAGTGTCAGCAGGACGGAGCCAGGTTCTTCTCTGTGACATCTAAAGATAGGACAAGAAGCAACGGGTGCAAGCTGGAATGTTCAGTTTGCATCTCACGTTCTGTGTAAATATGAGACGAAACTTTTTCACGGTGAGGGTGAGAGAACACTGGAACAGGCTGACCACGGGACTTGTGGAGTTCCCTTCTCTGGAGACATTCAAAACCTGCCTCGATGCGTTCTTGTGCGACGTCATCTAAGTCTTCCTGCTCTGGCAGTGGGAACAGACTAGACGATCGTTCAAGGTCCCTTCCAATCCCTCATATTTTGTGATTCTGTGTGATTCTAGCAAAGCTTTTATACTTCCTCTCCCAGTACCCTTCTGGACAAAACGGACAGCAAACAGCTCATCAACTACACAGCACGATGGGAAAACAACCCCCAGACGAGGCGGCCTCAGCGGCTTACACTAAACGGGGTTACAGCAGGCTGGCAGCCAGTCACTAACGGGATGCCCTAGGCCGCCATTTTAGGGACAGGGCTCTTTAACGCCTTCATAAAAAACCTGGATGAAGGACTCAAAGGCAGAACAGGTGACTTACCAAACAACACCACACTCGGAGGAGGCGCGGACTCCCGCAAGGACACAGAGCCCTTGCACGGAGCTCTTGGCAAACCAGAGGGCTGGGCACTCACCAACCACCTCACGCGCACCAACAGCAAGTGCTGCATTGGGCTGCACCGGGGACGGGGCAACCCTGCCTTCACCTACACACGGGAGGAACACAGGCCGGACAGTGGCCCCACAGAAACACGTCTCAGGGTTTGGGTCAACGCCAAGGGCAACGTGAGCCAGCAGCATGCCCTGGCAGACAAAAGGGCCAGCCGTATCCTGGGCGGCCACGGGCACAGCGAGGGAAGGGATTGTCCCACTCTGCTCTGGGGCAGCCTCACCTCGAGCACCCTCTACCCTTCTGGGTACCACAAAACAAGGGCATAAAGCCATTGGAGAACTTCCACAGGAGGGAAACGGAGACTGTGAAAGGTCCAGAGAGCAAGACGTGTGAGCAGTAGACGAGGTCCCTCACTTCCTTCAGCCAACAATAGAGGAGACGGAGGGGTCGCCTCATGCCGGCCTACAGCTCCCTCATGAGGGAGCAGAGGGGCAGGCGCTGAGCTCTGTTCTCTGGGGACAGCAACAGGACCCCAGGGAACCGCATGGAGCTGGGACAGGGGAGGGTCAGGCTGGCTCTTAGGAAAAGGTTCTTCCCAGACAAGGTAGCTGGACACTGGAACACGCTCCACAGGGAGATGGGCACGGCACCGAACCCTCCCGGAGCTCAAGGAGTGCTTGGACAAGGCTCTCAGAAATACGGTTTGGTTCTTGGCTCCTCCAGCATGGACCCGGGATTTGACTCCATGATCCTTGAGGGTCCCTTCGCACTCACAATATACCATGGTTCTACAATTCTTCTTGCCTCCTGACACCTTCACAGCCTCCTTGACAGCCTTCTTCCCACAAGGACCAACCAACGCCTACATGCCATGACAGAGGAAAGAGCTCCTTGCCATTCTACTGCTTCACAAATAACTAATACCAAAACCCAAACCCAATACAACCAGCAACCGGCCTTCACACAACAAAAGCACATGCTCAGAAAGGCAATTCTGAAGGGCAAAAGAAAAGCACGACAGCACTCCTCAAGGAATAAAGGGAAACCCTCACACATCCACACCACAACCGCTCTCGCGGCCTCTGCCCCAGCGCTTGCACACCCTGCCTTCAACCACACCACCACTGCAGACAACCTCCCTTCACCCACAACACCCCCCTCACAGGGAGGCACGCGCAGCACCACGGCCAGTGCAGTGTCCTCTCTGGAGACACGAGATGGACTTGATGAGTTAGGGCAACAACGCTAGGGAAGGGTCTAGAGAACAAGTCTTATGAGGGGGGCAGAGGGACCCTGTGTCCCTCCGCTTGTACGAAAGAGGGCTCAGGGGAGACCTTGCTGTACTTCACAAATAACTTAAAGGACGTTGCGTTGCAAGGTGGAGAATGGGGCTCTTCTCCACAGCACTAAGAGGGAAAAGGGCCTTACGGTTCACCAGGAGAGGTCTAGCTTGGAGATGAGGAGAAATTTCATGACTGAAAGGGTTGGGCAAGCATTAGAATAGGCCGTCCGGCAAAATGGTTGAGTCAATATCCCTGGAGATCTTCAAGAAACGCGTACATTCAGGACTTAATGGCAAGGGTTACTGCTGGACTTTAATTCAAGATCAATGGTTCAACTAGATGATCTTAGACATCTTCCCCAAACTCAATGATTCTATGACCCCTTGGGGGTCCCTTCATTTGCAGGGAACGCTACCATAAAGTTCCTCTTCATCCGAAAACAAAACACACGCAAACCCAAGAGATGGGTGATCCAACACAGGGACAAGGAGCAGACATGCTTTGGGAAGCTCCATCCATACAGACATTCAAAGCACAGGAGCACAAGGGACACATCTCCTCCAATGATACCTGACCGCAGAACCGCAGTAGGACCGAGCAGCTCACAACACCCCTGCCTCCAGAAACACCTCTAAACCTGCAATGAACGACTGCGCTGAAAGTAAAAGGGAACAGACAGGCAAAATAAGACCACGAAGAAAAAACCCAAACCTAACACTAGGGCATGACATAGGGAAAGTGGACCTAGGAAGGAAGAGCAATCGTGGGGAGTACTCAACTACTCTCCCTCAAGGCCAAAAGGGAAACACAAAGAAAAGCACATCCGCAACACAGCTGCACCAGCACCCTCTCCCCACCACTTTCACATCCCCCACACAAACACTAAGGACAGATTACCCACCACCTCAACAAAAAACACCAGCCAAGCACCTACACCACGCTCAGGGCCACCCCAACAACGCACTTCCCCACACACCACAACCACCAAAACTGAAAACCACAGCCGGAAACTCTCACCAACCAGAAAGCGACGAAGGGAAAGAAAGATGCCGCACCGCATAAAGCCCGACACACGGCAGCACCCCGAGCACTGCCACCACCCGCACCACCACCCAGCCCCAACAGGCTCCTGCCCAGCACAACCCAACTCCCACCATGCCTGGGCCCGCAGCCCCAACACCAACAGCCATCCACAGCGCCCTGGCGCTCCTGCTCCTCCTCACGCCTCCCGCCAACGCCTTCTCCTGCAGCCCCCTGCGCCTCCACGACAGCGCCTTCCCCTGGGACAGCCTCCAGCTCCTCCGCGACATGGCTCCCAGCCCCACGCAGCCCTGCCCGCAGCAACACGCGCCTTGCTCCTTCCCGGACACCCTCCTGGACACCAACGACACACAGCAAGCCGCACACACCGTCCACCACCTCCTCCAACACCTCTTCGACACCCTCAGCAGGCCCCAGCACCCCCGCGCACTGGCTCGACACCTGCACGCCACGACCTCCTCAACCAGCTCCAGCACCACATCCACCACCTCGAGCGCTGCTTCCCAGCCGACGCCACGCGCTTCCACAGGCGAGGGCCCCGCAACCTTCACCTCAGCATCAACAAGTACTTCGGCTGCATCCAACACTTCCTCCAGAACCACACCTACAGCCCCTGCGCCTGGGACCACGTCCGCCTCGAGGCTCACGCCTGCTTCCAGCGCATCCACCACCTCACCCGCACCATGCGCTAAGAGGAGCCCCACACGCGCACCTCTGCCCTGACGCCTCCCTTCGCCCACCACACACGGACGCTGACAAGAACTGACCAGAGCCCAGAGCCCACCACCACCCACCACCTCCTTATTTAACTATTTATTTCAACCAAGCTTGTCATCTATTTATTAACTATTTATGCAAAGTAAATAAAGACCTTTTGTAAGAACCTGACCAGTCCTAGAGCATCCCTCTCACTGGCCTGAGGGCATCTGGATGATGCCCTCATCTCCAGCCTTACACTTCTGCTTAGCCCTCAAGTGCTCACGCACTTCCCACTCAACCATCTTGGGACAACCCCACCAACCAAACTCGTCTCGATCACCCCTCTCCCGTCCCATCCCGGGGCACCTCTGACAACAGTCCCTCTCTCTCTATCTCCCCACACACACCCTCGCAGCTACCACCCCCACGCACCCAGCACCTCTCTCCTTCTCTCAGCCTCCATCAGCACGCACAGCTCGCTCTCGCTCCACTCCTCTCCTACAACCTCGACAGCTTCAGCGACCACAAACCCCTCCCTCCACCACACCACTGATGACCTCACCAGGCACACCGCTCCGCAGCCAACCAGCCCCTTCACAGCCCGCTGCCCGCTCTCCCACCCACATGGCCCAGGATCAATGTGGCCTTCGCGCCTGACCAGGCACACTGCACGCTCACGGGCATGACACACTCACTGGTCACAGCCAACACAGCTGCACGAGAGGAATGTCCTCTTTGACTCAAGCTTCTCCTCTCAGGACAACGTTACCCTCCTGCCTCACCAAGGGACACCACCCAGCGTCATCTTTTTACATTGCAGGGAGACGTCATCATTTCACATTGGCGGGGAGAAATTTAATGAAATATAACAAGGGCAAGCGTAGAGTCCTGCATCCGGGCAAGCACAACTCCAGACACCACGATACCTTGGGGACTGTCCTGCTGGAGAGCAGCGAAGGGGAAACGGACCCGGGGGTCCTGGTGGACAGCACGATGACCAGGAGCCAGCACTGTGCGCTTGTGGCTAAGAACGCCAATGGCATCCTGGGGTGGATTACAAGGGCTGTGGTTATTAGGTTGAGAGAGCCTCTCCTTCCCCTCTACTCTGCCCTGCTGAGACCGCATCTGGAATATTGTCTCCAGTTCTCGGACCCTTACTTCACTAAGGACAGGGAACTGCTTGAGAGAGTCCAGCACAGAGCCACGAGGATGACGAAGGGAGTGGAGCATCTCCCTTACGACGGATGGCTGAGGGAGCTGGGTCTCTTTAGCTTGGAGAGCAGGAGACTCGGGGGTGACCTTAATGTGTAAAGGATGAGTGTCAGCAGGACGGAGCCAGGTTCTTCTCTGTGACATCTAAAGATAGGACAAGAAGCAACGGGTGCAAGCTGGAATGTTCAGTTTGCATCTCACGTTCTGTGTAAATATGAGACGAAACTTTTTCACGGTGAGGGTGAGAGAACACTGGAACAGGCTGACCACGGGACTTGTGGAGTTCCCTTCTCTGGAGACATTCAAAACCTGCCTCGATGCGTTCTTGTGCGACGTCATCTAAGTCTTCCTGCTCTGGCAGTGGGAACAGACTAGACGATCGTTCAAGGTCCCTTCCAATCCCTCATATTTTGTGATTCTGTGTGATTCTAGCAAAGCTTTCATACTTCCTCTCAGCAGTACCCTTCTGGACAAAACGGACAGCAAACAGCTCATCAACTACACAGCACGATGGGAAAACAACCCCCAGACGAGGCGGCCTCAGCGGCTTACACTAAACGGGGTTACAGCAGGCTGGCAGCCAGTCACTAACGGGATGCCCTAGGCCGCCATTTTAGGGACAGGGCTCTTTAACGCCTTCATAAAAAACCTGGATGAAGGACTCAAAGGCAGAACAGGTGACTTACCAAACAACACCACACTCGGAGGAGGCGCGGACTCCCGCAAGGACACAGAGCCCTTGCACGGAGCTCTTGGCAAACCAGAGGGCTGGGCACTCACCAACCACCTCACGCGCACCAACAGCAAGTGCTGCATTGGGCTGCACCGGGGACGGGGCAACCCTGCCTTCACCTACACACGGGAGGAACACAGGCCGGACAGTGGCCCCACAGAAACACGTCTCAGGGTTTGGGTCAACGCCAAGGGCAACGTGAGCCAGCAGCATGCCCTGGCAGACAAAAGGGCCAGCCGTATCCTGGGCGGCCACGGGCACAGCGAGGGAAGGGATTGTCCCACTCTGCTCTGGGGCAGCCTCACCTCGAGCACCCTCTACCCTTCTGGGTACCACAAAACAAGGGCATAAAGCCATTGGAGAACTTCCACAGGAGGGAAACGGAGACTGTGAAAGGTCCAGAGAGCAAGACGTGTGAGCAGTAGATGAGGTCCCTCACTTCCTTCAGCCAACAATAGAGGAGACGGAGGGGTCGCCTCATGCCGGCCTACAGCTCCCTCATGAGGGAGCAGAGGGGCAGGCGCTGAGCTCTGCTCTCTGGGGACAGCAACAGGACCCCAGGGAACCGCATGGAGCTGGGACAGGGGAGGGTCAGGCTGGCTCTTAGGAAAAGGTTCTTCCCAGACAAGGTAGCTGGACACTGGAACACGCTCCACAGGGAGATGGGCACGGCACCGAACCCTCCCGGAGCTCAAGGAGTGCTTGGACAAGGCTCTCAGAAATACGGTTTGGTTCTTGGCTCCTCCAGCATGGACCCGGGACTTTGACTCCATGATCCTTGAGGGTCCCTTCGCACTCACAATATACCATGGTTCTACAATTCTTCTTGCCTCCTGACACCTTCACAGCCTCCTTGACAGCCTTCTTCCCACAAGGACCAACCAACGCCTACATGCCATGACAGAGGAAAGAGCTCCTTGCCATTCTACTGCTTCACAAATAACTAATACCAAAACCCAAACCCAATACAACCAGCAAGCGGCCTTCACACAACAAAAGCACATGCTCAGAAAGGCAATTCTGAAGGGCAAAAGAAAAGCACGACAGCACTCCTCAAGGAATAAAGGGAAACCCTCACACATCCACACCACAACCGCTCTCGCAGGCCTCTGCCCCAGCGCTTGCACACCCTGCCTTCAACCACACCACCACTGCAGACAACCTCCCTTCACCCACAACACCCCCCTCACAGGGAGGCACGCGCAGCACCACGGCCAATGCAGTGTCCTCTCTGGAGACACGAGATGGACTTGATGAGTTAGGGCAACAACGCTAGGGAAGGGTCTAGAGAACAAGTCTTATGAGGGGGGCAGAGGGACCCTGTGTCCCTCCGCTTGTACGAAAGAGGGCTCAGGGGAGACCTTGCTGTACTTCACAAATAACTTAAAGGACGTTGCGTTGCAAGGTGGAGAATGGGGCTCTTCTCCACAGCACTAAGAGGGAAAAGGGCCTTACGGTTCACCAGGAGAGGTCTAGCTTGGAGATGAGGAGAAATTTCATGACTGAAAGGGTTGGGCAAGCATTGGAATAGGCCGTCCGGCAAAATGGTTGAGTCAATATCCCTGGAGATCTTCAAGAAACGCGTACATTCAGGACTTAATGGCAAGGGTTACTGCTGGACTTTAATTCAAGATCAATGGTTCAACTAGATGATCTTAGACATCTTCCCCAAACTCAATGATTCTATGACCCTTGGGGGTCCCTTCATTTGCAGGGAACGCTACCATAAAGTTCCTCTTCATCCGAAAACAAAACACACGCAAACCCAAGAGATGGGTGATCCAACACAGGGACAAGGAGCAGACATGCTTTGGGAAGCTCCATCCATACAGACATTCAAAGCACAGGAGCACAAGGGACACATCTCCTCCAATGATACCTGACCGCAGAACCGCAGTAGGACCGAGCAGCTCACAACACCCCTGCCTCCAGAAACACCTCTAAACCTGCAATGAACGACTGCGCTGAAAGTAAAAGGGAACAGACAGGCAAAATAAGACCACGAAGAAAAAACCCAAACCTAACACTAGGGCATGACATAGGGAAAGTGGACCTAGGAAGGAAGAGCAATCGTGGGGAGTACTCAACTACTCTCCCTCAAGGCCAAAAGGGAAACACAAAGAAAAGCACATCCGCAACACAGCTGCACCAGCACCCTCTCCCCACCACTTTCACATCCCCCACACAAACACTAAGGACAGATTACCCACCACCTCAACAAAAAACACCAGCCAAGCACCTACACCACGCTCAGGGCCACCCCAACAACGCACTTCCCCACACACCACAACCACCAAAACTGAAAACCACAGCCGGAAACTCTCACCAACCAGAAAGCGACGAAGGGAAAGAAAGATGCCGCACCGCATAAAGCCCGACACACGGCAGCACCCCGAGCACTGCCACCACCCGCACCACCACCCAGCCCCAACAGGCTCCTGCCCAGCACAACCCAACTCCCACCATGCCTGGGCCCGCAGCCCCAACACCAACAGCCATCCACAGCGCCCTGGCGCTCCTGCTCCTCCTCACGCCTCCCGCCAACGCCTTCTCCTGCAGCCCCCTGCGCCTCCACGACAGCGCCTTCCCCTGGGACAGCCTCCAGCTCCTCCGCGACATGGCTCCCAGCCCCACGCAGCCCTGCCCGCAGCAACACGCGCCTTGCTCCTTCCCGGACACCCTCCTGGACACCAACGACACACAGCAAGCCGCACACACCGTCCACCACCTCCTCCAACACCTCTTCGACACCCTCAGCAGCCCCAGCACCCCCGCGCACTGGCTCGACACCGCACGCCACGACCTCCTCAACCAGCTCCAGCACCACATCCACCACCTCGAGCGCTGCTTCCCAGCCAACGCCACGCGCTTCCACAGGCGAGGGCCCCGCAACCTTCACCTCAGCATCAACAAGTACTTCGGCTGCATCCAACACTTCCTCCAGAACCACACCTACAGCCCCTGCGCCTGGGACCACGTCCGCCTCGAGGCTCACGCCTGCTTCCAGCGCATCCACCGCCTCACCCGCACCATGCGCTAAGAGGAGCCCCACACGCGCACCTCTGCCCTGACGCCTCCCTTCGCCCACCACACACGGACGCTGACAAGAACTGACCAGAGCCCAGAGCCCACCACCACCCACCACCTCCTTATTTAACTATTTATTTCAACCAAGCTTGTCATCTATTTATTAACTATTTATGCAAAGTAAATAAAGACCTTTTGTAAGAACCTGACCAGTCCTAGAGCATCCCTCTCACTGGCCTGAGGGCATCTGGATGATGCCCTCATCTCCAGCCTTACACTTCTGCTTAGCCCTCAAGTGCTCACGCACTTCCCACTCAACCATCTTGGGACAACCCCACCAACCAAACTCGTCTCGATCACCCCTCTCCCGTCCCATCCCGGGGCACCTCTGACAACAGTCCCTCTCTCTCTATCTCCCCACACACACCCTCGCAGCTACCACCCCCACGCACCCAGCACCTCTCTCCTTCTCTCAGCCTCCATCAGCACGCACAGCTCGCTCTCGCTCCACTCCTCTCCTACAACCTCGACAGCTTCAGCGACCACAAACCCCTCCCTCCACCACACCACTGATGACCTCACCAGGCACACCGCTCCGCAGCCAACCAGCCCCTTCACAGCCCGCTGCCCGCTCTCCCACCCACATGGCCCAGGATCAATGTGGCCTTCGCGCCTGACCAGGCACACTGCACGCTCACGGGCATGACACACTCACTGGTCACAGCCAACACAGCTGCACGAGAGGAATGTCCTCTTTGACTCAAGCTTCTCCTCTCAGGACAACGTTACCCTCCTGCCTCACCAAGGGACACCACCCAGCGTCATCTTTTTACATTGCAGGGAGACGTCATCATTTCACATTGGCGGGGAGAAATTTAATGAAATATAACAAGGGCAAGCGTAGAGTCCTGCATCCGGGCAAGCACAACTCCAGACACCACGATACCTTGGGGACTGTCCTGCTGGAGAGCAGCGAAGGGGAAACGGACCCGGGGGTCCTGGTGGACAGCACGATGACCAGGAGCCAGCACTGTGCGCTTGTGGCTAAGAACGCCAATGGCATCCTGGGGTGGATTACAAGGGCTGTGGTTATTAGGTTGAGAGAGCCTCTCCTTCCCCTCTACTCTGCCCTGCTGAGACCGCATCTGGAATATTGTCTCCAGTTCTCGGACCCTTACTTCACTAAGGACAGGGAACTGCTTGAGAGAGTCCAGCACAGAGCCACGAGGATGACGAAGGGAGTGGAGCATCTCCCTTACGACGGATGGCTGAGGGAGCTGGGTCTCTTTAGCTTGGAGAGCAGGAGACTCGGGGGTGACCTTAATGTGTAAAGGATGAGTGTCAGCAGGACGGAGCCAGGTTCTTCTCTGTGACATCTAAAGATAGGACAAGAAGCAACGGGTGCAAGCTGGAATGTTCAGTTTGCATCTCACGTTCTGTGTAAATATGAGACGAAACTTTTTCACGGTGAGGGTGAGAGAACACTGGAACAGGCTGACCACGGGACTTGTGGAGTTCCCTTCTCTGGAGACATTCAAAACCTGCCTCGATGCGTTCTTGTGCGACGTCATCTAAGTCTTCCTGCTCTGGCAGTGGGAACAGACTAGACGATCGTTCAAGGTCCCTTCCAATCCCTCATATTTTGTGATTCTGTGTGATTCTAGCAAAGCTTTTATACTTCCTCTCACAGTACCCTTCTGGACAAAACGGACAGCAAACAGCTCATCAACTACACAGCACGATGGGAAAACAACCCCCAGACGAGGCGGCCTCAGCGGCTTACACTAAACGGGGTTACAGCAGGCTGGCAGCCAGTCACTAACGGGATGCCCTAGGCCGCCATTTTAGGGACAGGGCTCTTTAACGCCTTCATAAAAAACCTGGATGAAGGACTCAAAGGCAGAACAGGTGACTTACCAAACAACACCACACTCGGAGGAGGCGCGGACTCCCGCAAGGACACAGAGCCCTTGCACGGAGCTCTTGGCAAACCAGAGGGCTGGGCACTCACCAACCACCTCACGCGCACCAACAGCAAGTGCTGCATTGGGCTGCACCGGGGACGGGGCAACCCTGCCTTCACCTACACACGGGAGGAACACAGGCCGGACAGTGGCCCCACAGAAACACGTCTCAGGGTTTGGGTCAACGCCAAGGGCAACGTGAGCCAGCAGCATGCCCTGGCAGACAAAAGGGCCAGCCGTATCCTGGGCGGCCACGGGCACAGCGAGGGAAGGGATTGTCCCACTCTGCTCTGGGGCAGCCTCACCTCGAGCACCCTCTACCCTTCTGGGTACCACAAAACAAGGGCATAAAGCCATTGGAGAACTTCCACAGGAGGGAAACGGAGACTGTGAAAGGTCCAGAGAGCAAGACGTGTGAGCAGTAGATGAGGTCCCTCACTTCCTTCAGCCAACAATAGAGGAGACGGAGGGGTCGCCTCATGACGGCCTACAGCTCCCTCATGAGGGAGCAGAGGGGCAGGCGCTAAGCTCTGCTCTCTGGGGACAGCAACAGGACCCCAGGGAACCGCATGGAGCTGGGACAGGGGAGGGTCAGGCTGGCTCTTCGGAAAAGGTTCTTCCCAGACAAGGTAGCTGGACACTGGAACACGCTCCACAGGGAGATGGGCACGGCACCGAACCCTCCCGGAGCTCAAGGAGTGCTTGGACAAGGCTCTCAGAAATACGGTTTGGTTCTCGGCTCCTCCAGCATGGACCCGGGACTTGACTCCATGATCCTTGAGGGTCCCTTCGCACTCACAATATACCATGGTTCTACAATTCTTCTTGCCTCCTGACACCTTCACAGCCTCCTTGACAGCCTTCTTCCCACAAGGACCAACCAACGCCTACATGCCATGACAGAGGAAAGAGCTCCTTGCCATTCTACTGCTTCACAAATAACTAATACCAAAACCCAAACCCAATACAACCAGCAAGCGGCCTTCACACAACAAAAGCACATGCTCAGAAAGGCAATTCTGAAGGGCAAAAGAAAAGCACGACAGCACTCCTCAAGGAATAAAGGGAAACCCTCACACATCCACACCACAACCGCTCTCGCGGCCTCTGCCCCAGCGCTTGCACACCCTGCCTTCAACCACACCACCACTGCAGACAACCTCCCTTCACCCACAACACCCCCCTCACAGGGAGGCACGCGCAGCACCACGGCCAATGCAGTGTCCTCTCTGGAGACACGAGATGGACTTGATGAGTTAGGGCAACAACGCTAGGGAAGGGTCTAGAGAACAAGTCTTATGAGGGGGGCAGAGGGACCCTGTGTCCCTCCGCTTGTACGAAAGAGGGCTCAGGGGAGACCTTGCTGTACTTCACAAATAACTTAAAGGACGTTGCGTTGCAAGGTGGAGAATGGGGCTCTTCTCCACAGCACTAAGAGGGAAAAGGGCCTTACGGTTCACCAGGAGAGGTCTAGCTTGGAGATGAGGAGAAATTTCATGACTGAAAGGGTTGGGCAAGCATTGGAATAGGCCGTCCGGCAAAATGGTTGAGTCAATATCCCTGGAGATCTTCAAGAAACGCGTACATTCAGGACTTAATGGCAAGGGTTACTGCTGGACTTTAATTCAAGATCAATGGTTCAACTAGATGATCTTAGACATCTTCCCCAAACTCAATGATTCTATGACCCTTGGGGGTCCCTTCATTTGCAGGGAACGCTACCATAAAGTTCCTCTTCATCCGAAAACAAAACACACGCAAACCCAAGAGATGGGTGATCCAACACAGGGACAAGGAGCAGACATGCTTTGGGAAGCTCCATCCATACAGACATTCAAAGCACAGGAGCACAAGGGACACATCTCCTCCAATGATACCTGACCGCAGAACCGCAGTAGGACCGAGCAGCTCACAACACCCCTGCCTCCAGAAACACCTCTAAACCTGCAATGAACGACTGCGCTGAAAGTAAAAGGGAACAGACAGGCAAAATAAGACCACGAAGAAAAAACCCAAACCTAACACTAGGGCATGACATAGGGAAAGTGGACCTAGGAAGGAAGAGCAATCGTGGGGAGTACTCAACTACTCTCCCTCAAGGCCAAAAGGGAAACACAAAGAAAAGCACATCCGCAACACAGCTGCACCAGCACCCTCTCCCCACCACTTTCACATCCCCCACACAAACACTAAGGACAGATTACCCACCACCTCAACAAAAAACACCAGCCAAGCACCTACACCACGCTCAGGGCCACCCCAACAACGCACTTCCCCACACACCACAACCACCAAAACTGAAAACCACAGCCGGAAACTCTCACCAACCAGAAAGCGACGAAGGGAAAGAAAGATGCCGCACCGCATAAAGCCCGACACACGGCAGCACCCCGAGCACTGCCACCACCCGCACCACCACCCAGCCCCAACAGGCTCCTGCCCAGCACAACCCAACTCCCACCATGCCTGGGCCCGCAGCCCCAACACCAACAGCCATCCACAGCGCCCTGGCGCTCCTGCTCCTCCTCACGCCTCCCGCCAACGCCTTCTCCTGCAGCCCCCTGCGCCTCCACGACAGCGCCTTCCCCTGGGACAGCCTCCAGCTCCTCCGCGACATGGCTCCCAGCCCCACGCAGCCCTGCCCGCAGCAACACGCGCCTTGCTCCTTCCCGGACACCCTCCTGGACACCAACGACACACAGCAAGCCGCACACACCGTCCACCACCTCCTCCAACACCTCTTCGACACCCTCAGCAGCCCCAGCACCCCCGCGCACTGGCTCGACACCGCACGCCACGACCTCCTCAACCAGCTCCAGCACCACATCCACCACCTCGAGCGCTGCTTCCCAGCCGACGCCACGCGCTTCCACAGGCGAGGGCCCCGCAACCTTCACCTCAGCATCAACAAGTACTTCGGCTGCATCCAACACTTCCTCCAGAACCACACCTACAGCCCCTGCGCCTGGGACCACGTCCGCCTCGAGGCTCACGCCTGCTTCCAGCGCATCCACCGCCTCACCCGCACCATGCGCTAAGAGGAGCCCCACACGCGCACCTCTGCCCTGACGCCTCCCTTCGCCCACCACACACGGACGCTGACAAGAACTGACCAGAGCCCAGAGCCCACCACCACCCACCACCTCCTTATTTAACTATTTATTTCAACCAAGCTTGTCATCTATTTATTAACTATTTATGCAAAGTAAATAAAGACCTTTTGTAAGAACCTGACCAGTCCTAGAGCATCCCTCTCACTGGCCTGAGGGCATCTGGATGATGCCCTCATCTCCAGCCTTACACTTCTGCTTAGCCCTCAAGTGCTCACGCACTTCCCACTCAACCATCTTGGGACAACCCCACCAACCAAACTCGTCTCGATCACCCCTCTCCCGTCCCATCCCGGGGCACCTCTGACAACAGTCCCTCTCTCTCTATCTCCCCACACACACCCTCGCAGCTACCACCCCCACGCACCCAGCACCTCTCTCCTTCTCTCAGCCTCCATCAGCACGCACAGCTCGCTCTCGCTCCACTCCTCTCCTACAACCTCGACAGCTTCAGCGACCACAAACCCCTCCCTCCACCACACCACTGATGACCTCACCAGGCACACCGCTCCGCAGCCAACCAGCCCCTTCACAGCCCGCTGCCCGCTCTCCCACCCACATGGCCCAGGATCAATGTGGCCTTCGCGCCTGACCAGGCACACTGCACGCTCACGGGCATGACACACTCACTGGTCACAGCCAACACAGCTGCACGAGAGGAATGTCCTCTTTGACTCAAGCTTCTCCTCTCAGGACAACGTTACCCTCCTGCCTCACCAAGGGACACCACCCAGCGTCATCTTTTTACATTGCAGGGAGACGTCATCATTTCACATTGGCGGGGAGAAATTTAATGAAATATAACAAGGGCAAGCGTAGAGTCCTGCATCCGGGCAAGCACAACTCCAGACACCACGATACCTTGGGGACTGTCCTGCTGGAGAGCAGCGAAGGGGAAACGGACCCGGGGGTCCTGGTGGACAGCACGATGACCAGGAGCCAGCACTGTGCGCTTGTGGCTAAGAACGCCAATGGCATCCTGGGGTGGATTACAAGGGCTGTGGTTATTAGGTTGAGAGAGCCTCTCCTTCCCCTCTACTCTGCCCTGCTGAGACCACATCTGGAATATTGTCTCCAGTTCTCGGACCCTTACTTCACTAAGGACAGGGAACTGCTTGAGAGAGTCCAGCACAGAGCCACGAGGATGACGAAGGGAGTGGAGCATCTCCCTTACGACGGATGGCTGAGGGAGCTGGGTCTCTTTAGCTTGGAGAGCAGGAGACTCGGGGGTGACCTTAATGTGTAAAGGATGAGTGTCAGCAGGACGGAGCCAGGTTCTTCTCTGTGACATCTAAAGATAGGACAAGAAGCAACGGGTGCAAGCTGGAATGTTCAGTTTGCATCTCACGTTCTGTGTAAATATGAGACGAAACTTTTTCACGGTGAGGGTGAGAGAACACTGGAACAGGCTGACCATGGGACTTGTGGAGTTCCCTTCTCTGGAGACATTCAAAACCTGCCTCGATGCGTTCTTGTGCGACGTCATCTAAGTCTTCCTGCTCTGGCAGTGGGAACAGACTAGACGATCGTTCAAGGTCCCTTCCAATCCCTCATATTTTGTGATTCTGTGTGATTCTAGCAAAGCTTTTATACTTCCTCTCACAGTACCCTTCTGGACAAAACGGACAGCAAACAGCTCATCAACTACACAGCACGATGGGAAAACAACCCCCAGACGAGGCGGCCTCAGCGGCTTACACTAAACGGGGTTACAGCAGGCTGGCAGCCAGTCACTAACGGGATGCCCTAGGCCGCCATTTTAGGGACAGGGCTCTTTAACGCCTTCATAAAAAACCTGGATGAAGGACTCAAAGGCAGAACAGGTGACTTACCAAACAACACCACACTCGGAGGAGGCGCGGACTCCCGCAAGGACACAGAGCCCTTGCACGGAGCTCTTGGCAAACCAGAGGGCTGGGCACTCACCAACCACCTCACGCGCACCAACAGCAAGTGCTGCATTGGGCTGCACCGGGGACGGGGCAACCCTGCCTTCACCTACACACGGGAGGAACACAGGCCGGACAGTGGCCCCACAGAAACACGTCTCAGGGTTTGGGTCAACGCCAAGGGCAACGTGAGCCAGCAGCATGCCCTGGCAGACAAAAGGGCCAGCCGTATCCTGGGCGGCCACGGGCACAGCGAGGGAAGGGATTGTCCCACTCTGCTCTGGGGCAGCCTCACCTCGAGCACCCTCTACCCTTCTGGGTACCACAAAACAAGGGCATAAAGCCATTGGAGAACTTCCACAGGAGGGAAACGGAGACTGTGAAAGGTCCAGAGAGCAAGACGTGTGAGCAGTAGATGAGGTCCCTCACTTCCTTCAGCCAACAATAGAGGAGACGGAGGGGTCGCCTCATGACGGCCTACAGCTCCCTCATGAGGGAGCAGAGGGGCAGGCGCTAAGCTCTGCTCTCTGGGGACAGCAACAGGACCCCAGGGAACCGCATGGAGCTGGGACAGGGGAGGGTCAGGCTGGCTCTTCGGAAAAGGTTCTTCCCAGACAAGGTAGCTGGACACTGGAACACGCTCCACAGGGAGATGGGCACGGCACCGAACCCTCCCGGAGCTCAAGGAGTGCTTGGACAAGGCTCTCAGAAATACGGTTTGGTTCTCGGCTCCTCCAGCATGGACCCGGGACTTGACTCCATGATCCTTGAGGGTCCCTTCGCACTCACAATATACCATGGTTCTACAATTCTTCTTGCCTCCTGACACCTTCACAGCCTCCTTGACAGCCTTCTTCCCACAAGGACCAACCAACACCTACATGCCATGACAGAGGAAAGAGCTCCTTGCCATTCTACTGCTTCACAAATAACTAATACCAAAACCCAAACCCAATACAACCAGCAAGCGGCCTTCACACAACAAAAGCACATGCTCAGAAAGGCAATTCTGAAGGGCAAAAGAAAAGCACAACAGCACTCCTCAAGGAATAAAGGGAAACCCTCACACATCCACACCACAACCGCTCTCGCGGCCTCTGCCCCAGCGCTTGCACACCCTGCCTTCAACCACACCACCACTGCAGACAACCTCCCTTCACCCACAACACCCCCCTCACAGGGAGGCACGCGCAGCACCACGGCCAATGCAGTGTCCTCTCTGGAGACACGAGATGGACTTGATGAGTTAGGGCAACAACGCTAGGGAAGGGTCTAGAGAACAAGTCTTATGAGGGGGGCAGAGGGACCCTGTGTCCCTCCGCTTGTACGAAAGAGGGCTCAGGGGAGACCTTGCTGTACTTCACAAATAACTTAAAGGACGTTGCGTTGCAAGGTGGAGAATGGGGCTCTTCTCCACAGCACTAAGAGGGAAAAGGGCCTTACGGTTCACCAGGAGAGGTCTAGCTTGGAGATGAGGAGAAATTTCATGACTGAAAGGGTTGGGCAAGCATTAGAATAGGCCGTCCGGCAAAATGGTTGAGTCAATATCCCTGGAGATCTTCAAGAAACGCGTACATTCAGGACTTAATGGCAAGGGTTACTGCTGGACTTTAATTCAAGATCAATGGTTCAACTAGATGATCTTAGACATCTTCCCCAAACTCAATGATTCTATGACCCTTGGGGGTCCCTTCATTTGCAGGGAACGCTACCATAAAGTTCCTCTTCATCCGAAAACAAAACACACGCAAACCCAAGAGATGGGTGATCCAACACAGGGACAAGGAGCAGACATGCTTTGGGAAGCTCCATCCATACAGACATTCAAAGCACAGGAGCACAAGGGACACATCTCCTCCAATGATACCTGACCGCAGAACCGCAGTAGGACCGAGCAGCTCACAACACCCCTGCCTCCAGAAACACCTCTAAACCTGCAATGAACGACTGCGCTGAAAGTAAAAGGGAACAGACAGGCAAAATAAGACCACGAAGAAAAAACCCAAACCTAACACTAGGGCATGACATAGGGAAAGTGGACCTAGGAAGGAAGAGCAATCGTGGGGAGTACTCAACTACTCTCCCTCAAGGCCAAAAGGGAAACACAAAGAAAAGCACATCCGCAACACAGCTGCACCAGCACCCTCTCCCCACCACTTTCACATCCCCCACACAAACACTAAGGACAGATTACCCACCACCTCAACAAAAAACACCAGCCAAGCACCTACACCACGCTCAGGGCCACCCCAACAACGCACTTCCCCACACACCACAACCACCAAAACTGAAAACCACAGCCGGAAACTCTCACCAACCAGAAAGCGACGAAGGGAAAGAAAGATGCCGCACCGCATAAAGCCCGACACACGGCAGCACCCCGAGCACTGCCACCACCCGCACCACCACCCAGCCCCAACAGGCTCCTGCCCAGCACAACCCAACTCCCACCATGCCTGGGCCCGCAGCCCCAACACCAACAGCCATCCACAGCGCCCTGGCGCTCCTGCTCCTCCTCACGCCTCCCGCCAACGCCTTCTCCTGCAGCCCCCTGCGCCTCCACGACAGCGCCTTCCCCTGGGACAGCCTCCAGCTCCTCCGCGACATGGCTCCCAGCCCCACGCAGCCCTGCCCGCAGCAACACGCGCCTTGCTCCTTCCCGGACACCCTCCTGGACACCAACGACACACAGCAAGCCGCACACACCGTCCACCACCTCCTCCAACACCTCTTCGACACCCTCAGCAGCCCCAGCACCCCCGCGCACTGGCTCGACACCGCACGCCACGACCTCCTCAACCAGCTCCAGCACCACATCCACCACCTCGAGCGCTGCTTCCCAGCCGACGCCACGCGCTTCCACAGGCGAGGGCCCCGCAACCTTCACCTCAGCATCAACAAGTACTTCGGCTGCATCCAACACTTCCTCCAGAACCACACCTACAGCCCCTGCGCCTGGGACCACGTCCGCCTCGAGGCTCACGCCTGCTTCCAGCGCATCCACCGCCTCACCCGCACCATGCGCTAAGAGGAGCCCCACACGCGCACCTCTGCCCTGACGCCCCCCTTCGCCCACCACACACGGACGCTGACAAGAACTGACCAGAGCCCAGAGCCCACCACCACCCACCACCTCCTTATTTAACTATTTATTTCAACCAAGCTTGTCATCTATTTATTAACTATTTATGCAAAGTAAATAAAGACCTTTTGTAAGAACCTGACCAGTCCTAGAGCATCCCTCTCACTGGCCTGAGGGCATCTGGATGATGCCCTCATCTCCAGCCTTACACTTCTGCTTAGCCCTCAAGTGCTCACGCACTTCCCACTCAACCATCTTGGGACAACCCCACCAACCAAACTCGTCTCGATCACCCCTCTCCCGTCCCATCCCGGGGCACCTCTGACAACAGTCCCTCTCTCTCTATCTCCCCACACACACCCTCGCAGCTACCACCCCCACGCACCCAGCACCTCTCTCCTTCTCTCAGCCTCCATCAGCACGCACAGCTCGCTCTCGCTCCACTCCTCTCCTACAACCTCGACAGCTTCAGCGACCACAAACCCCTCCCTCCACCACACCACTGATGACCTCACCAGGCACACCGCTCCGCAGCCAACCAGCCCCTTCACAGCCCGCTGCCCGCTCTCCCACCCACATGGCCCAGGATCAATGTGGCCTTCGCGCCTGACCAGGCACACTGCACGCTCACGGGCATGACACACTCACTGGTCACAGCCAACACAGCTGCACGAGAGGAATGTCCTCTTTGACTCAAGCTTCTCCTCTCAGGACAACATTACCCTCCTGCCTCACCAAGGGACACCACCCAGCGTCATCTTTTTACATTGCAGGGAGACGTCATCATTTCACATTGGCGGGGAGAAATTTAATGAAATATAACAAGGGCAAGCGTAGAGTCCTGCATCCGGGCAAGCACAACTCCAGACACCACGATACCTTGGGGACTGTCCTGCTGGAGAGCAGCGAAGGGGAAACGGACCCGGGGGTCCTGGTGGACAGCACGATGACCAGGAGCCAGCACTGTGCGCTTGTGGCTAAGAACGCCAATGGCATCCTGGGGTGGATTACAAGGGCTGTGGTTATTAGGTTGAGAGAGCCTCTCCTTCCCCTCTACTCTGCCCTGCTGAGACCGCATCTGGAATATTGTCTCCAGTTCTCGGACCCTTACTTCACTAAGGACAGGGAACTGCTTGAGAGAGTCCAGCACAGAGCCACGAGGATGACGAAGGGAGTGGAGCATCTCCCTTACGACGGATGGCTGAGGGAGCTGGGTCTCTTTAGCTTGGAGAGCAGGAGACTCGGGGGTGACCTTAATGTGTAAAGGATGAGTGTCAGCAGGACGGAGCCAGGTTCTTCTCTGTGACATCTAAAGATAGGACAAGAAGCAACGGGTGCAAGCTGGAATGTTCAGTTTGCATCTCACGTTCTGTGTAAATATGAGACGAAACTTTTTCACGGTGAGGGTGAGAGAACACTGGAACAGGCTGACCACGGGACTTGTGGAGTTCCCTTCTCTGGAGACATTCAAAACCTGCCTCGATGCGTTCTTGTGCGACGTCATCTAAGTCTTCCTGCTCTGGCAGTGGGAACAGACTAGACGATCGTTCAAGGTCCCTTCCAATCCCTCATATTTTGTGATTCTGTGTGATTCTAGCAAAGCTTTCATACTTCCTCTCGCAGTACCCTTCTGGACAAAACGGACAGCAAACAGCTCATCAACTACACAGCACGATGGGAAAACAACCCCCAGACGAGGCGGCCTCAGCGGCTTACACTAAACGGGGTTACAGCAGGCTGGCAGCCAGTCACTAACGGGATGCCCTAGGCCGCCATTTTAGGGACAGGGCTCTTTAACGCCTTCATAAAAAACCTGGATGAAGGACTCAAAGGCAGAACAGGTGACTTACCAAACAACACCACACTCGGAGGAGGCGCGGACTCCTGCAAGGACACAGAGCCCTTGCACGGAGCTCTTGGCAAACCAGAGGGCTGGGCACTCACCAACCACCTCACGCGCACCAACAGCAAGTGCTGCATTGGGCTGCACCGGGGACGGGGCAACCCTGCCTTCACCTACACACGGGAGGAACACAGGCCGGACAGTGGCCCCACAGAAACACGTCTCAGGGTTTGGGTCAACGCCAAGGGCAACGTGAGCCAGCAGCATGCCCTGGCAGACAAAAGGGCCAGCCGTATCCTGGGCGGCCACGGGCACAGCGAGGGAAGGGATTGTCCCACTCTGCTCTGGGGCAGCCTCACCTCGAGCACCCTCTACCCTTCTGGGTACCACAAAACAAGGGCATAAAGCCATTGGAGAACTTCCACAGGAGGGAAACGGAGACTGTGAAAGGTCCAGAGAGCAAGACGTGTGAGCAGTAGATGAGGTCCCTCACTTCCTTCAGCCAACAATAGAGGAGACGGAGGGGTCGCCTCATGCCGGCCTACAGCTCCCTCATGAGGGAGCAGAGGGGCAGGCGCTGAGCTCTGCTCTCTGGGGACAGCAACAGGACCCCAGGGAACCGCATGGAGCTGGGACAGGGGAGGGTCAGGCTGGCTCTTCGGAAAAGGTTCTTCCCAGACAAGGTAGCTGGACACTGGAACACGCTCCACAGGGAGATGGGCACGGCACCGAACCCTCCCGGAGCTCAAGGAGTGCTTGGACAAGGCTCTCAGAAATACGGTTTGGTTCTTGGCTCCTCCAGCATGGACCCGGGACTTGACTCCATGATCCTTGAGGGTCCCTTCGCACTCACAATATACCATGGTTCTACAATTCTTCTTGCCTCCTGACACCTTCACAGCCTCCTTGACAGCCTTCTTCCCACAAGGACCAACCAACGCCTACATGCCATGACAGAGGAAAGAGCTCCTTGCCATTCTACTGCTTCACAAATAACTAATACCAAAACCCAAACCCAATACAACCAGCAAGCGGCCTTCACACAACAAAAGCACATGCTCAGAAAGGCAATTCTGAAGGGCAAAAGAAAAGCACGACAGCACTCCTCAAGGAATAAAGGGAAACCCTCACACATCCACACCACAACCGCTCTCGCGGCCTCTGCCCCAGCGCTTGCACACCCTGCCTTCAACCACACCACCACTGCAGACAACCTCCCTTCACCCACAACACCCCCCTCACAGGGAGGCACGCGCAGCACCACGGCCAATGCAGTGTCCTCTCTGGAGACACGAGATGGACTTGATGAGTTAGGGCAACAACGCTAGGGAAGGGTCTAGAGAACAAGTCTTATGAGGGGGGCAGAGGGACCCTGTGTCCCTCCGCTTGTACGAAAGAGGGCTCAGGGGAGACCTTGCTGTACTTCACAAATAACTTAAAGGACGTTGCGTTGCAAGGTGGAGAATGGGGCTCTTCTCCACAGCACTAAGAGGGAAAAGGGCCTTACGGTTCACCAGGAGAGGTCTAGCTTGGAGATGAGGAGAAATTTCATGACTGAAAGGGTTGGGCAAGCATTGGAATAGGCCGTCCGGCAAAATGGTTGAGTCAATATCCCTGGAGATCTTCAAGAAACGCGTACATTCAGGACTTAATGGCAAGGGTTACTGCTGGACTTTAATTCAAGATCAATGGTTCAACTAGATGATCTTAGACATCTTCCCCAAACTCAATGATTCTATGACCCTTGGGGGTCCCTTCATTTGCAGGGAACGCTACCATAAAGTTCCTCTTCATCCGAAAACAAAACACACGCAAACCCAAGAGATGGGTGATCCAACACAGGGACAAGGAGCAGACATGCTTTGGGAAGCTCCATCCATACAGACATTCAAAGCACAGGAGCACAAGGGACACATCTCCTCCAATGATACCTGACCGCAGAACCGCAGTAGGACCGAGCAGCTCACAACACCCCTGCCTCCAGAAACACCTCTAAACCTGCAATGAACGACTGCGCTGAAAGTAAAAGGGAACAGACAGGCAAAATAAGACCACGAAGAAAAAACCCAAACCTAACACTAGGGCATGACATAGGGAAAGTGGACCTAGGAAGGAAGAGCAATCGTGGGGAGTACTCAACTACTCTCCCTCAAGGCCAAAAGGGAAACACAAAGAAAAGCACATCCGCAACACAGCTGCACCAGCACCCTCTCCCCACCACTTTCACATCCCCCACACAAACACTAAGGACAGATTACCCACCACCTCAACAAAAAACACCAGCCAAGCACCTACACCACGCTCAGGGCCACCCCAACAACGCACTTCCCCACACACCACAACCACCAAAACTGAAAACCACAGCCGGAAACTCTCACCAACCAGAAAGCGACGAAGGGAAAGAAAGATGCCGCACCGCATAAAGCCCGACACACGGCAGCACCCCGAGCACTGCCACCACCCGCACCACCACCCAGCCCCAACAGGCTCCTGCCCAGCACAACCCAACTCCCACCATGCCTGGGCCCGCAGCCCCAACACCAACAGCCATCCACAGCGCCCTGGCGCTCCTGCTCCTCCTCACGCCTCCCGCCAACGCCTTCTCCTGCAGCCCCCTGCGCCTCCACGACAGCGCCTTCCCCTGGGACAGCCTCCAGCTCCTCCGCGACATGGCTCCCAGCCCCACGCAGCCCTGCCCGCAGCAACACGCGCCTTGCTCCTTCCCGGACACCCTCCTGGACACCAACGACACACAGCAAGCCGCACACACCGTCCACCACCTCCTCCAACACCTCTTCGACACCCTCAGCAGCCCCAGCACCCCCGCGCACTGGCTCGACACCGCACGCCACGACCTCCTCAACCAGCTCCAGCACCACATCCACCACCTCGAGCGCTGCTTCCCAGCCGACGCCACGCGCTTCCACAGGCGAGGGCCCCGCAACCTTCACCTCAGCATCAACAAGTACTTCGGCTGCATCCAACACTTCCTCCAGAACCACACCTACAGCCCCTGCGCCTGGGACCACGTCCGCCTCGAGGCTCACGCCTGCTTCCAGCGCATCCACCGCCTCACCCGCACCATGCGCTAAGAGGAGCCCCACACGCGCACCTCTGCCCTGACGCCCCCCTTCGCCCACCACACACGGACGCTGACAAGAACTGACCAGAGCCCAGAGCCCACCACCACCCACCACCTCCTTATTTAACTATTTATTTCAACCAAGCTTGTCATCTATTTATTAACTATTTATGCAAAGTAAATAAAGACCTTTTGTAAGAACCTGACCAGTCCTAGAGCATCCCTCTCACTGGCCTGAGGGCATCTGGATGATGCCCTCATCTCCAGCCTTACACTTCTGCTTAGCCCTCAAGTGCTCACGCACTTCCCACTCAACCATCTTGGGACAACCCCACCAACCAAACTCGTCTCGATCACCCCTCTCCCGTCCCATCCCGGGGCACCTCTGACAACAGTCCCTCTCTCTCTATCTCCCCACACACACCCTCGCAGCTACCACCCCCACGCGCCCAGCACCTCTCTCCTTCTCTCAGCCTCCATCAGCACGCACAGCTCGCTCTCGCTCCACTCCTCTCCTACAACCTCGACAGCTTCAGCGACCACAAACCCCTCCCTCCACCACACCACTGATGACCTCACCAGGCACACCGCTCCGCAGCCAACCAGCCCCTTCACAGCCCGCTGCCCGCTCTCCCACCCACATGGCCCAGGATCAATGTGGCCTTCGCGCCTGACCAGGCACACTGCACGCTCACGGGCATGACACACTCACTGGTCACAGCCAACACAGCTGCACGAGAGGAATGTCCTCTTTGACTCAAGCTTCTCCTCTCAGGACAACGTTACCCTCCTGCCTCACCAAGGGACACCACCCAGCGTCATCTTTTTACATTGCAGGGAGACGTCATCATTTCACATTGGCGGGGAGAAATTTAATGAAATATAACAAGGGCAAGCGTAGAGTCCTGCATCCGGGCAAGCACAACTCCAGACACCACGATACCTTGGGGACTGTCCTGCTGGAGAGCAGCGAAGGGGAAACGGACCCGGGGGTCCTGGTGGACAGCACGATGACCAGGAGCCAGCACTGTGCGCTTGTGGCTAAGAACGCCAATGGCATCCTGGGGTGGATTACAAGGGCTGTGGTTATTAGGTTGAGAGAGCCTCTCCTTCCCCTCTACTCTGCCCTGCTGAGACCGCATCTGGAATATTGTCTCCAGTTCTCGGACCCTTACTTCACTAAGGACAGGGAACTGCTTGAGAGAGTCCAGCACAGAGCCACGAGGATGACGAAGGGAGTGGAGCATCTCCCTTACGACGGATGGCTGAGGGAGCTGGGTCTCTTTAGCTTGGAGAGCAGGAGACTCGGGGGTGACCTTAATGTGTAAAGGATGAGTGTCAGCAGGACGGAGCCAGGTTCTTCTCTGTGACATCTAAAGATAGGACAAGAAGCAACGGGTGCAAGCTGGAATGTTCAGTTTGCATCTCACGTTCTGTGTAAATATGAGACGAAACTTTTTCACGGTGAGGGTGAGAGAACACTGGAACAGGCTGACCACGGGACTTGTGGAGTTCCCTTCTCTGGAGACATTCAAAACCTGCCTCGATGCGTTCTTGTGCGACGTCATCTAAGTCTTCCTGCTCTGGCAGTGGGAACAGACTAGACGATCGTTCAAGGTCCCTTCCAATCCCTCATATTTTGTGATTCTGTGTGATTCTAGCAAAGCTTTCATACTTCCTCTCGCAGTACCCTTCTGGACAAAACGGACAGCAAACAGCTCATCAACTACACAGCACGATGGGAAAACAACCCCCAGACGAGGCGGCCTCAGCGGCTTACACTAAACGGGGTTACAGCAGGCTGGCAGCCAGTCACTAACGGGATGCCCTAGGCCGCCATTTTAGGGACAGGGCTCTTTAACGCCTTCATAAAAAACCTGGATGAAGGACTCAAAGGCAGAACAGGTGACTTACCAAACAACACCACACTCGGAGGAGGCGCGGACTCCCGCAAGGACACAGAGCCCTTGCACGGAGCTCTTGGCAAACCAGAGGGCTGGGCACTCACCAACCACCTCACGCGCACCAACAGCA